>NC_071118.1:16427500-16560000 GCF_024256425.1 Clarias gariepinus | reverse complement strand
TTTATCAGTCCAATATTAAATTCTACTGTGTGCGCCCCCACTTCGGTGAGTCAATAACTAGACATATTCTAGTTTTACTCATGACATAAGTTTTACGTATAAAAACTTTGATATGCGTTCTCCTCGAGTTCAGAAAATAACAACTCTGGCATCTTGAAACTTTAGGAAATTAAAGAAGTGATAACTGGGAAGAATACCAGAATCCATATTTATTGAGCATCTCAAAGTAGAAAATCCCTTCTGTGGCCAAAAATTCTTAGAGTAATGTATTTTGGTCCTACTTTTAGGAGTAAGAGCAATTTATCAACATTTAAAAAAAAAATAAAAAAATAAAATGAAGGAAAATTTTCACCAAATGTAGGAGAGCTCCAAAGGTGTCCTAACTGGTTAGGAGTATAAAAAAAAATGGCGTTCAGGCAGAGACGTGCGTGGAAGAGAGACGTTTTAGTAATGTTGAGGGACACAGAGCTCATTAAAGATACATTTAGACACAACAAACACATCACATGCAATATGTAACTGGTCCATTTATGAACAATTCATACGCTGTCTCTGCAGGTGACAGACTGATAAAAAAATTTTTTGGTACAGAGAAGACGCAGCTTTAAAATAGTGAAGATTTAGATTTTGTCACAGCCGACAATGTCAAAATAATAAATCAAACTTTTCACAGATCATGCGCAAATTCATACATTTCCCCACCACGTACCATGAAATCAGTAAAAAACAAGCTGCAATCATGGAGTTGTGGGCACGATCCATTAAAGCCACATTAAAATAATTATATTTATATATACATTTTATATATTTACATTAAATCATTTAAAATGTACACAACTGTTTTTGAGATTCTCTGTTATCAGCTGTTATCATCCATTCCTTCACTAACATGGTGTATCCCTGTGTTTCACATTCCACAACAAACTGAAAGGTGGCACTGATGCTTTAACAAGTTGCCTTTGTTCACTTGTTATCTTTAGAGGTAAGAGTAGGGCAGAATTTTGCTTTATTTATTTTTACTCTATCCTCCGCAAGCAAAGCACTTTCATCCTCTAACCAGTTTCGCTTTCTTTTCAAAATAATTTTGATTAGATTATGACAGTCCTACACAACTCTATTATAGAGGCTTGAAACAGTTGTGATTAGCAGTTTGATTAGGATAACATCATGTAGCCGAGTGACGCATCTATACGTTTTGTCTGTGCGCATAAAGCATTCACACAACTGCTGATGATTTCACCTTTTTGCTTTTCCAGCGTTTAAAACTGCAAAAATCTTAAAAACTACAACACCCATTATAACGAGCAGACTACTTTACGGCACTCAATGCCTTGAATAGTGACGTTGCTCACTTTTCTACTCCTCTCTGAAAAAAAAAAAAAGGAGTAGGATGCTTAATAAACAACTTTATAAAGATTGTCAATCCGAAATAAACTTTGAGCCCATTGCCTACGAGTGATTCTGAGATACTTAGTTAATATGGGCCCAGGTCACCTTGGCCAGTGCAGGCCATTTACATCAAGTCTCAGTCATGAGGTGATCATGTTCAGGATGGAAACAAGCAGTTACAAACAAACTGTGTTCATTTTAAACCCCCTTACCCTGATGTACTCCAGCCAATGTGTGGCATGCACAGAGGAGAACCAGCGCTGCTCATCGATGGCGGGATACACCACTTCCTTAAGCTTGCGTAGGGACTCCCTAATGACATGCATGTTGGGAATCTCCAGGAAGTTTAATTCTACATTAGGATAGAAACTCTCATTCTCATAGCCACCATCTTTGGCCTGTAAGAGAAAAAAACACTGCATTTATGGATTTTACACATTCATGCTGTCATTATTTTTAACTAGAGTAATTCAAAGGTTTTTTAATCACTCTACAATTAAAGACAAACAAGTAGGACAGCCTGAAAACAAAGATGTGTACAAACAAACAACTGTATGTACACTGAAGTGCTCAGGAAAGATGAACAATTTACCAGTGAAAACAAACTTTGATCAGAAAGGTTCTGCTGAACCAAGACAACAAGAAGATAGTGCCAGCGTATACTGAAGTATGTATTTCCACCAATAAAATAGTCGCACATTGCCATGGGGGCAAGAGTAGCTTGGGGGTTGAGGTGCTAGACTCCTGATCAAAAGTTCCCTGGTTCTGTTCGGCCTTGGAGCTAGGTCTAGGTCCCCCCTAACTGCTCAGATACAAAGGAAAGTTAAGCTGGCATCCTGTCCCTGTTAGAAACTGCCACTAAAAACAATGGATACCTCTTCAGGACTGGGTAGTATTCAATGCCCAAAGTGTCCAATGGCTCACAGACATTGCCATGGCCTAATTAGACCATCATGGAATAAATAAGTCCCTATAGCTTGCAATACTAAAGCTTGCAGAGGATCACTAGACATTTAAAGAAGTACGCTTAGGTCAGATAAAACCCTTTGGTCAGAATTGTATTGTTTGACTATAATGAGCCGCACTATGATCACAACTGCGTTGGACAGCAGGAGTATAAGAGTAGCCATCTAATAATAAATCTGTGACGCTAGTCCAATAGAAAATATGTGGGCTGCACTAAAGAACTATATCTGAGTACCCTGACTGACTAAGCTACACCAGTTCTCTCAGGAAGAATGAGCAAAGGTTTTGCCAAGCAATGCCACTAAATATTAACAAACATAAAATATGACACACTAAAAATATGATAAAATGATTTTAAAAATCTCTTTAAAAAAATTATTTTGAAATTACCTTTTATGGAAATAAAGCGTAGAAGCTTATCTAAGAAATGTATGGAATGGTGAAGTGGAGCTAACCTAACTGATTTCAATACAAACCATTTCCAGCTGAACTACTTAAGTGCAATCCAAAAACCTGATACTGTTAAGTGACCCAAATGCTTGGAAATGTGTTTAACCATTTTAACTTAATTTTCGACATTTATTTACATCTGTCTTAAAATAACTTCCAAAAGTCTTAACCAGTTAACATAAAAGCAATAATCCATTTACAAATGGGCTCTGCTCACTTTGTTTGTGATAGCCACACTGCTTTGACGGGCATCAAAGATGCAGAGTTTGTGAGACTGGGCATTGGCATCCAGGATGGTCTGGAGATATCGCTCATCTTCCTTACAGCGACGGTCTAAGGGGCCCACCTGAGGCTGACCACAACGCACTATGGCTGCCTGACTCTCCGGATGGATCCATGAGAGTACCTGACCATAAAAAGATAAAGAAAAAAGAAAAAGAGATTCTCATACATTTCAGGGGCCAGGGAATAAATAAATAAAAGGTCATGGAGATACAGGTTAGAAGCTGCAGCTGAGTTCACATCAAATATTAGAAAATTCTGATGATCTAGGATTTTCACCCACAACGGTCTCTAGAGCATCTTAGAATGCACATCAAACATTAGTAGGTTTTTTGTTTGTTTGTTTGTTTGTTTGATTTTTGCATTGTGCTACTGCCACTGTGATTTTGTGCTGCTGTTATGTAATTGGCTTATTTTTTTATACCATGAATAAGTTGGAGTACAGGTGTAAAGTCAAGGATGAGAGTATATGAGGGTAAACTTCTGTAGGTTACACGCATGTGACATTTTAATAAGAGTAAGCAAAAGCTCAGGGTGACTTATTACTTTCATTGAGATCACTGCTCATTTTTTGTTTTTATTAATTTATTAAGTAAAGGAAAAACACAATATCTACCTAAATGCAGCATTACTGCTTTACTATCTGTTATTTCCACCTTGAGCACATCAGATGCAATAAAAAAAAAAACCTTAGCTGCATTATGTTCAGGATTTTCTGCCATGTTACCCATCTTTAATGTTTGTATATCATATTTAGAAATTTGGTATAAATATGGATAAATTCTAATATACAGTTTCTAAAGGAAGTCACAATGAGTTTATACATAAGGTTTTAGCTATAGTATGGGAAATATAACGCTGTAGCTCAAAGCACTTACAGGAAAACGACGTTTGGCCCTGAAGGCAGCAACTCTCTTAAGCTCATCTTCATTAATGCTGGAGGGCAGAACAAGCAGTGCCGGGTATGTCTCACACACCTCATAATTGCTGTTGATCTTACTGATGAACCAGCTCTCATTTGGCAGACCCTGTATGCAGAAAACAAACTTTTCTGAACTTACTGCACAAATTAGTCATTCAGAATAATTACACTCTTTACATAATGTTCATGTTGAACTGCTCTACTGCTGTGTATCATGTGATGTATGGACATGTGACATGCTTATTATTGCTTATTATTACTTATTATTCTTTTATTCTTATTACCTTTTTTACAGAAATACCATTAAAGTAACCATTAAACAGGAAGGGAGATACTTTGACCCTTTGTCCAGATTTAGTTTTTTTTTTTTTTTTTTCAGTTGAATATTTATCCATTTGTTCTTGAGATACCGCACTAATGAGAATCTCAGTAATGGCCAAACAACCGGAAACCTAATATAAAAAAATAAGAACAACAAATAGAAAGTCTCTTTGCACTGTTCTTGAGCTAATATGAAGGCCACATGAAGTTTGAAGCTATTAACTTTGCTGAAAGTTGGCAATCATTTTACATGGCCTACAAACTTTGTGGCCGAGTTGCTGTTGTTCCCATTCACTTCCACTTTGTTACAACTCCACTAACAGTTGACTAGTTAAGAAAATTTCACAGCTGGCATGTTATGATTACACAGGTGGCATCCTATCAGGGGAAAACACTAGAATTCACTAAGCTCTTGTAAGCGATGTTAGTACAAGCCGTCTACATGCCTAGGTGCTTCATTTTATACGCCTGTAACTATGGAAATGATTGGAAATCAATGATTTGGATGGGTGAGTGAATACTTCTGGCAATATAGTGTACATCACGTCACACTAGATGCCGAAGATACTTTCAAAGAATCCTTAGCACTCCTTAAAGAAAGCACTGAGGTGGCTTAATACCAAATTCACGGGGTCACTGTGAATTTTTAAACACGAAAGACATGGCATCTTGAGGTGGTCTTTTTACTGGTTTTATATGCGCTAATAATATTATTTCTTATTACTTTATTTTACCAATTCTCTGTCACTACTAAGAGTCAATGTCTTAATTACAGTAGGTCTCACCCCCCTGCTCTCATGTAATTCACAACCTGGATAACAGCTACAACCTTTTATTTCATGGATGAATAATAAGTACCACTGAGTGTGTCAACATGATTAAAAGCTTGCTTTTTTTGCTTTTCTTATGGCACAGTAAAGTTTGGAAGCTTTTATTCAGAACCTTTTTTCATTTGGAGTTAACTTTTATTTATATACAGTACAGGCCAAAAGCTTGGACACGCCTTCTCATCTATCTGTCAATGTGTTTTCCTTATTTTCATGACTACAGTATTTACATTTGTACATTCTCACTGAAGGCATCAAAACTATGAATGAACACATGTGAAGTTATGTGCTTAACAAAAAAAGGTCACCACAGTCATCGGACCTGAATGCAATCGAGATGGTTTGGGGTGAGCTGGAGTGAAGGCAAAGGGGCCAACAAGTGCTAAACACCTCTGGGAACTCCTTTAAGACTGTTGGAAACCATTTCAGATGACTTTCTCTTGAAGCTCATCGAGAGAATGCCAAGAGTGTGCAAAGCAGTAATCAGAGCAAAGGGTGGCTATTTTAAAGAAACTAGAATATAAAACATGTTTTCAGTTATTTCATCTTTTTTTTTGTTAAGTACATAACTCCACATGTGTTCATTCATAGTTTTGATGCCTTTAGTGAGAATCTACCAATGTAAATGGTCATAAAAATAAAGAAAACACATTGAATGAATGAAGGTGTGTCCAAACTTTTGGCCTGTACTGTACTTTAAATATTTTTAACTAATTTGTCTATTGATTGCTTAATGAGGATGCCCAAACATTGGCCATCAAACAAATTTGCATGTACTGCACACCAAAAAAAAAATCATCTGCAGCCATGTGCAGGGTGTAAAATAAAAATATTGTTAATGGTTTACTGGCATCAAGGAATCATATAATTCATATGGTTTTACCTGTCTCTTGTATTCAGCTACAGGATCATAAACCTTCCATCCATCTTCTGGAAACTTCTCCAAATATTTAAATGCAAAGAAAGGCTGCAGGCCAAATAGGAAAAAAACAACTGATTTATTGTGGATTTATTCATAACACCTCAGGCAACATACACCGATCAGCCATAACATTAAAATGTGTCTGACTAATATGTAATAGTTCCCCCTTGTGCCTCCAAACTTTGGGCCATTAAGGCATGAACTTCACAAGACCTGTGAAGGTGTGCTGTGGTATCTGGCATCAAGTCATTAGCAGCAGATTATTGTCCTGTAGATCAGGACAGCAGCAGATCATCATAAGTCCTGTAAGATGCGAGAAGAGGCTTCCATGGGTCAGACTATTTGTCTAGCACATCCCACAAATGCTTTGTTCAAATTAGGATCTGGGGAATCTAAAATCAAAGTCAACTCCTTCAACTCTGTCATGTTGAGTCCTTTTCAATGTAGGAGTGTACTTTCTCTACAACAATGTTTATGAAGGTGGTACATGGTAAAGTAAC
Source organism: Clarias gariepinus (assembly GCF_024256425.1). NCBI lineage: Eukaryota > Metazoa > Chordata > Actinopteri > Siluriformes > Clariidae > Clarias > Clarias gariepinus. The sequence continues at coordinate 16,553,421 of NC_071118.1, read as the reverse complement.
ATCTACATGAATTGCAGTAGTTTTGGAGTTACTCTGACCCAGTTGTCTAGCCATCACAATTTGGCACTTTTTAATGTCACTCAGATCCTTACACTTGCCCAGTTTTCCATACATAAATTTTGAGAACGGACTGATTACTTGCTGCCTAATATATCCCACTCATTGACAGGGGTCATTGTAATTACATAATCAATGTTAATCATTTCATATGTCAGCTTATGTTATGGCTGACTGGTGATTAAGGGATTATTGCAATAATAATAAAATTAAAAAAAAACATGATCAGTCATGGAAAGCCATTACAATTCTCTAAATCAAATTACAGAATTTTTCTTGGCCATGTATGACATGTTTATATGCATTATGAACATACGGGCTGCAATTGGAAAATTTTAGCCTAAATTTAAGCCTAGGCATTGATGAATTGGCAAAGCTTAGCCTAACTAATACTGATAAAGACTTGTGCTAAAATATATACTGTTTTTTGTAACAAAATTTTGGACACAACCTTCTTATTCAATTGTTTTTCTTTATTTTTTTTATTGTTTTAACATTGTGTATTAATCCTTAAGACAGTTAAATTAGGATTAGAGTAGTTTTCCAACAATCTTGAGAAGTTCCCAAAGATCCAAAATACTTGCTGGTTACTTGTTGACTCTCCTTTCTTACACATCCCAAACAATCTGAATTGAATTTAGATTGGGCAATTTTGGAGACCAGGTCATCTGATGCAGCACTCTGACACTCTCAGATATAAACTAAGCTCATCTCTTACTGTACATAACCTAAAGGCATCATTGGGTTGTTGGAAAATAAATTATGGTCCCACTAAGTGCAAACCAGATGGGATAGCTTGTTGCTGCAAAATGCAGTGGTAGCCATGTTGGTTAAATCACCAACAGTGTCAACAGCAAAGCACCCCCACACCATCACACCTCCTTAGTGGGAACCACACATTCAGGAACTGCCTGTTCACCCTCTGTACATCTAACAATGACACGTCAGTTGGTACCAAAATCTCAAACTTAGATTCATCAAACCAAAAGACAAATCTAATGGCCCCAAGCAAGTCTCTTCTGCTAGTTTGACCATTGACTCACACAGTCACAGACTCACACAGTCTACTCAAAACAGTGGCTTAAGTCTGCCGCTTAATCTCTGAGAAGCATTTATGTGGGCTCTAATCTGAGGTGTAAATCATCAGATTCAGTTCCTAATGAACTTATTCTCTGCAGCAGAGGTAGCGCTCTGTCTTTATTTCCTGGGACAGTTCTCATGAGTGCCAGTTTCATCATAAACTTTTATGCTCTTGGCGACTGAAATTTCATAAAAATTTTCTGAGATTTTTTGAACTGACTGAACTTTATTTCTTAAAGTGAAAATGGACTGACTTAACTTAACTGACTTAACTAAGCGTTCTTGCCATAATATGGATTTGTTACAGTAATAGGGCTATCGATTTTATACTGTACCAACCTTTCCTCTGCACAGGGCATCTGATGGTCTAAACACTAAGAAGATATGAAGAAATGTAACAAATTAACTCTTGATAAGGCACAATTGTCAACTTAAAACCATTCCAGGTGACCAACTCTTGAATCTGATGATGATAGATTGTCAATAGTGTGCCGAGCTGTCATCAAAGCTGAATATAGCTACTTTGGACAATCTAAAATATAAAACATATTCTGAGCTTTTTAACACTTTTTGTTTACTATGAAATTAGTACAATGTTGAAAATGATAAAAATAAATAAAAACCACCGACATAGAAGGTGTGTTCAAACTTTTGCCTGGTAGTGTAGCTGACAAATACTATACAAAAAGCCATGAGTTCTAAAGCATTAGTACAGTGGAACCTTGGATAACTTGGTCTGCTAGCGTTTGGCAATACAAGCACAATTTTTAGAATAAATTTTAACTTAATAAATGAGCAAGGTCTTGACAGACGAGTTGTACGTACGCGCTTTTTTGACAGCTGAGCCAATGGTTCTTATTATGTGAAAATTAAGTTTGATATACGAGTGCTTTGAAATAATGTACTATATACTTGCAAACCAAGGTTTAACTGTAACGGTGTTTCTAAACTCCCATAGTAATTTACTTACTTCTTTAAGAACCACATAATGCAGTACAACAGTAACATGGCAAAAAAAAAAAAAAAAAACAGTCACTCTGGTCCTTACCAAGTCATGCGAGAGGGGAAATGCATATTTAGACAACATCTCAAAGATCTCCACATTGCTGTCTTCTTGCTTTTTATATGTAAACCTTAGGTTCCTTAAGTCCTTGGAGTGAATGTAAACATGAAATTTAAAGACATTTTTGACAGTATTATTTGTTTTATGAAAGTACGTACATGTATATAAGTAGATATAGAAACATTCTCTTACTTTGCAAACTATCTCTAGACCTTGAGTGCTCTCTCTGTGGCTTTGCACCCCAATAGTCTCCAAGCGACTGATGGCGCCCAGGTTTACATCCAGTACAAATGGTGGATTCTAGCAGAAGTAGAATCTGTTTTATTTTGCTAAGTGTATTACACATAAAATGGGTATTCTAGAGTGGCTATTATAGACACGAAAAGATAGGCAGACAACATGTGTCTATTTACATGCATGCAGGTATACAAGTACACAGCAAAAAAATTACAGGAAATTCATTCAAAAATATAAGAAATACATATGGAAATAAACAAACAACAGGTAGGGGAATTAAAGCAAGGCACTAATTTAGAATGATATCTTGAATGCACTCATGTCAACAGTCCATATTACTTTCTTCACTTTAAAACACATTTATCTTCAAGTTTAAAAAAAATGTAAATTTAGGTATTTTGGCCCTTTTCTTAAGATTCAAGAGAGAAGATTCCATTCCATTGGAAGAATTTATGCCAGGACTGCACTGATGGAGGTCTATGTTTTTAGCAACACTTTCAGCCAAAGAATAAGAAACAACTTAAGTTATAATATCAAATAATGTAAGTGAAAGCAATTTTCAATCCCAGAACGGGATTTGCAGCAAATCTCCACCCACAATGTCCAGGTTAAAAATCCAACTGCGACCAAAGTTCTAGCTACACATAAATAAAAACATTATGCATGCGGTTAACTTAATATACACTATTTTGGATAACTACCAATCCTAAATAGCTAGCACTCTTCAATCATGAAGAATGGCATAATTAACCAAGCCCAAGAAGTTTCAAGAAGTGTCAAGAAGGTTAAAAAAAAAAAAAAAAAGTATTGAATTCTTGAAAAGTTTTGATTTCGGGTTGTTATTAAGCACATTAACATTTCTAATCCAACATAATGTTTAAGGGTAGGAAGATTAGCTTACTCGTGTGAGACTCTTGAAGTAAAGCTTGTAGTCAGTAATGGTCAATGTGCCACTTACAGCTCCAGAAAAAGGACAGATGTACGTAACATTTTTGGCTGTGGAGAGAGAGTTTGTTTCTTATGTAACACTGATAAAACCAGGACCTGTCAAAGTAAGAATCTGATCTAAAATGAGAATCAAATCAGACACTGCGTGGACCTTAGGAAATACTGCTTGCATGCATATGTTGACATATTTCTTATTTTTCTTAAGAAATGTGGATTAAATAAAATTTAAGAGAATTTGGTATATAAAACGTGACTATATTATATGACTATATTACTGTATATGTATGGCCTACAGATTACATTTGATGGTACATACAGTTAAACCTAGTAGATCTAGTTTCAAATTACTATATACTTTTAAATTTTGCTTCCCCACCCCCAACCAAATGGGATGCAAAATAAATGAAAAAAATAATTATTATAATTTCATTCAATTTTAAAGGTTATTTCTTGGTTGCAAATGACTCATGTCTGGCATACACAGACAAGCTCTGCCAGACTTTTATTCCAGGGGTTACAGCAGGCACTGTCTATAGTTTTTTCCCCTCTCTATACTCTTTTCTTCTCATCTCAATTTGTCTCACCTGTCCATAGTATGTTATTTCAAGATCTGTTTCCATTCAGAGGTATGGTTATGTTATTTTCATTTTACAAGTACTTTCTATGTTGTCTTCATTTTCAAACTTAGCAATGTATACTTTTTTATTGTAATTGTATAACCCCCAGGTGACATGGTGGTGTAGTAGTAAGGACTGTCGCCTTGCACCTCCAGGGTACTCCGGTTTCCTCCCACAGTACAAAGATAGATTAGGATAACTAGCATTCCCAAATTGCCCATAGTGTGTGAATGAGTGTGTGTATGTGTGTGTGCCCTGCGATGTATTAGCACCCTGTCCAGGGTGTACCCCGTGCCCTAAGTCTCCTGGGATAGGCTCCAGGCCCCCCGCATTCCTGAATACAGGATAAAGCAGTACAGATGATGAGTGAGAGAGAGTGTGTAAGCCTCTGAGAGAGAGTGTATAAGCATATCCTAAAAACTGTGTGTAAATCCAGCACCCAGGACTGCATTTCATTCCCAGTACACTGTTAACCACAGTAGAGTCCTAAAAATATCAAATTATATTTAAAATTTTATTTAAAAAAATAATAAATCAATAAAATATAATAGTGTAAGCAAAAACTGTGACCTTAATTCCATAATTCCAAAAGTATGGGAACACAACTTTATTTGTTGTGACTTCTGAGCAGTCTAAACAAATAAAATCTAATTTGTCTTTATACCTGACTAACGCCAAATGACTTGAAGAAATTAAACTTAAAGAACTTAAAACTTAATGTTTTTAATTGGAAAATATATTTTTTATGACAGGGAATGACTCAGATAATAAACAATAACTTTGTCAAATTTCAAAATATTTATGGACGAGACAATAACTGTTTATAGAAATAAATGTAATATTTTAATTAACTGTTTTTATTTAAATCAGAAATTATTATTTGATAAAATTAGTAAATCCAGATTACAACATTATCTTACCTATAGCTTTGATGGTCTCCCCAGGTACACGTGGAGCCTCCTCCAGCATTGCTTGCTTATTGCCTTCCCTCAGTGCCTAAAAAAAAATAAAAAATAAATAAAAAATATCAAAAAAAGGCTAAATACACTTATTCTCACAGTGATTGAGAATTGCACAGTGATGTGAGTGTTTCTTTTTTTTTTATGCACAAACTGTGACAACACACTTGAGGCATGAGTTAAATACCATACCAAAGAAGGTTAAATGAACATGGCAAGTCAGTGCACCCAAAAAAAGCAATTAGTGAAATATGTGAGAGTTGTATAACTGTAATATGACACAACACAACACAAATGGGTTAAGGAAAACGTTTTTTTTTTGTTTGTTTTTTTTAATTCAAAGCTTAAAAATGAATGGCAGATTAAAATAGCAGGTTCACAAAAAATATTGCACAGTGTTTCCTTTTGCAGCTCTTCCAATTCCCTTACAGCATAAAGCACACGCCCTGTCCAATGTCTGGAGGGCAAAAATATACATGAAAACAAAGCCTATAATTTTGGCTACAGATGGCTGCGTAAAGAAAGAGCTGTTTAAAGACAACAAACAAAAGCAAACACACAAGCAGTCCTATGGAAACCAAGGGCAAAATGTTTATAAAGAGTATCCATCTACTTGCTTACAAAGCCATGCTAAAATTTATAATGTTATGCTGTCTTGGTAAAATGTTTGAAACCCCTCATTTTTAAAGTGAAAGAAAGAAAACGTACTACTGTTGTACAATTTATCTACAACAAAATAATTTTTTTTAGAATTTCTAAATGCTAAAAATTGACAAAAGTGTGCATATCCTAAAAACTATTTTAAAACATAATCAAAAATGACATTATAATATAGTATAGGAAAAAGAATGGCTTGGAGAATTACAGAGGATACAAACTGGAGGAGGTTAAAAAAAGCAAAGAGAATAGAGAATAATGATGTCACGTTCAAAGAGGGATCCTGAAACACAGAAATTTTATAATTTTTGAATAGTGATTGCTTAAATTATCTGCATTATTATCTGACCAATTTTATTTTTAAACATATAAAACATTAAACGCAATAATTAATTATTTTTAATTACTATTAAAAAGTTATTTTTGCTGAAAACAGTTTATTGTTAGTTGATTTCATAAAAAAAATTAAAAAAAAACCACAATGTCCTGTCTATTCTCACCTCAATCAGTTACCAAAGTTGAAAGAATGGAAGCTCCTCACAAATTAGTTTTAAAAATTTGCCTAGAATGATGGCATTGTTTAACAGTCTTAGGAGGCTGAAGAGAATGAAGGCTTTCAATTCACTGTACAGCTCTGTCTCAAAAACTGGGTCAGAGAGCAAAACTGGATGCTGTCATGACCAAAAACACAATGGTGTCTTGTCATTAACCAGCTCCAGTCTTTTAAAGACATGTACATGTCTTTAAAATTATGCTGAGTTACAGGAGGTTTAAGCTCAAGATACAAAATCGCAATTGCTGCTTAAAACTAGTTTATAAAAGTAATCTGTAATAGTGTTTTAAAATAATAGACTGTAGTTTTTCTTTCATTAATCTTTAAAATGTAAAACAATTATAAAATTTATAATTAATGTGTGGGTATGTAATTAACCATAATTTACTAAAATTGCAGGGATGGAGGTGGTGCCCTTTGTCAGGTTAGAGCAACAGATCAGACTAAAAATGTCTGTGTTTGTCTCTAGTTTACAAAGCTTGCATAAACTTTACCTACACCAAATCCAAAGTAATGTCTGATAGTGACAGGGGAAACACATATACACACACATACACAAAACTTGCCAAAGAGAAGTCTTTATGCTGAATATTGTTGTCCAAGAGAATTCCACCATCATTAACCTACATAAGGAAATGATAAGAAGATGGGCAAAAAAACATATAAATATTGATGGGGAAGAGAAAAAATAAGGAGACCGTTATAGAGACTATACTAGTCAGTGCTTGGATTTGAGAACAATGAAAACCTTTTATACAGAATTGCCAGAATAACCATCTTACAGTGAACGAACAGATTGAGGAAGAGGACTTGAAATGTTACAAAAGATCATGTGGACAAGACCATGAAACTGGAAAAACATGTACTGGAAAGTTTTAAATTAGTAAAATGCCAAAGAAAAAATAATTATATTTGAGGTGCTTGTCTTCCTATGATTAGTTAAAAATTTATAAATGCACAAACTCCGTATTCAGAATTTTGTGGTCACATGTATGTCAGTCACATAGTTAAACTAGTGTAAAGGTGTCCAAGATGTGGACAGAAAGTGTGTTTAGAAATAAGGTTCAGGAGTAGTGATGCATAGATAAATTTCCATGCATCATTACTTCTAAATACTTTACATGAGTAATCAAGTTTATTTCCTGTACATTCTATAGATACTGTGATACAAACAGTATTTACTACAAAATCTGGCCAATGAAGTCACACCCACTCAAATTTATTTCTGCAATATTTATCTTTGGTTACGTTGTGCAATGTGGTGTCCAGTTCATGTGTAAAAATTATTCCCTGTGCTCCCAGTACCACTCTTTTCCAATTGGAGTTCTGGACTATGGCCAAATGGTTCCTTTTTTGGCCAGGCAGTGTATATTAAAGCAGAGTAAGTCTGGCTAAAGGATTGCCCATTAGCTATATGTCTGGAGTTCTACTTAAAAATTTAGAGAGAAATACGCCTTCAAGTATGATTCATATTCTTTTCTTATAATTGTTACAATTAACAGCAAGTTAAGGGTGGACCTTGGACTGCAGGTCTTAGACTTAAACACCCTTTCACATAAGTACATTCACAATATTCATTCATTCATTTTACTTTTTAGGTCAAAACAATTCATGACCATTAGTTTTTTTTGCACCTCACATTTTTTATGTCTTCATGAGATTTTAACCACATACATGTACATATATAATTAACTGCATTTAATCAGTTTTACATTTGTTCATATATTTTAAGGCACGTGTAAGTTATAAATCACAGGAGGAGTAAATGCAGATTAGAGAGACTAACATACACTTGCAGGATAGACAGATGTATCTGGTGTGTTGATGTATGCATGAGTAAATGACCTGCTCATTCTCTTACTATCTGTCTCACCTTATGATCTCGAGACAAGGCCTCTGGTGTGATGGATCCAGGATTTTGACTTGACATTGTGGCTGCAATCAACTGTTTGCACCATTCAACATGAGCACCTGTAGGACTGCAACACAATCAGCAGGTAAACAAGTAAATATCCCTATAGGAAGATTAACCAGGCTGTTTCACACAAATGCATTCACTTGAAATTCCCCTGACACACCGAATCACCGCCCCTCACGCTGAGAGAGAACGGTGTGAGAGAATGAGAATGTTGTTTGTGTAGATTGTGTAGATTGAGAGGCGCTCGCCTATCTGAGGTGTCCGTGCTGCTGGACTCGGTGCTGCATGAAGTCCGGAGCTTTCTGCTCGAGTTTGTCTGAGCCGCCGCCGCTGCTTTTGTGTCGAGTTGTCCACAGTTCAACGGCTTCGTGTCCATACCTTTTTACTCGGTGGGTCTACATCCGTTTATAACTTTGCTTTGTAGACGTTTCACTTCTAGAATCAGCGCGGTTTCGGTCCAACTTCTCACATTCTACCTCAACCTCCAGAAGGCTGGAAGTAGATTCCCAAAAGAGTCGGTTCTCTGATTGGGAGTCGACTCCGCAAAGTTAACGCTGGCTCCGGGTCGCAGACAAGGCAGGAGATTCCAGTGTTGTTGGACAAATGCGTATTTCCAGTTTACTGATAGTATTTTTTTGTTTATTATTTACAGAAAGCTGTCATGGCAGGTGTATGTTTAGTCGCTTATAACTTAAAGCGAATCTACCGTTATAGCGCTCGGAATGACACTGCTAACTGAATAGCATTTGTTTATCAGCGTTCTTCAAATTAACGCTAATTCCAGACAGATAAATTCAGTTTAAGGCTCCATCCACATTTACAGAGCTGACATGAAACACATCAAACATTACGTTTTATTCAGACAACAGACACAGCTCTTTTTATTAACCCTTCACTCCTGAATCTTTAATTCGACTCTATTTATATCCAGACAGAAGCGGAGTCGACTCCACACACATTTCTTAAATGAAACCGCCTTAGGATCGGACAAAGCCTCGAGTCCACGTCATCGCGATACGCCTCTGAAGAACTACAGTACCCAACATGCAACGCCACGCATTTCCTTCAGTACTGTTAAAGGTATAATCATAGACCATCTTATGTTAAAGGCAAAATTAAATGTTTCCAAAAAACATTGCGGCATACTGTGAACTTCTGAGATTACAAAATAGTTTATATTCTTATATAGTCGGCCAAAAAATGTACTGTAGACACACTTCGCAAAAAGAAAAACTTGTATAGACTAATGGCAGTAATAGTTATTAACCTAGTTAACCCAGTGTAAGTATGTATCCAATGATGTAAACATTAAAGCACTTTTTGTAAGTCGTTTTGGATAAGAGCGTCTGCCAAATGCCTAAATGTAAATGTATAGATATTTTTAATACTAAATGTATTGATATATGTCATATATTGTATTATATGAAAATAGTATGATAATACTATTACTCACTGATTCATTGTCTATACGGCATAATCCTGTCTCAAAGGGGCCCTGGAGCCTATTCCAGGAGACTAGGGCGTGAGGCAGGGTACACCATGGATGTGGTGCCAATGCATCACAGGGCACACACTCATTAACACCCTATGGGCAATTTGAAAGGACGAATAAACCTAATCTGCATGTGTTTGGACTTTGGATCAAACTGGAGCACACAGTGGAAACCCACCAAGTACAGGGAGAACATGCAAACTCAAACCCGGACTTTCTAGGTGCAAGGTGACAGTTCTAACCACTAAGTCACCATGCCGCCCGATAATATTATTTATATTATATTCATATATTCAGAGAGAGATAGAGATAGATAATGGTATAATGAATATTATAATAAATAAATAGTAATGATTAACAGTTATGAACTAAATATTCACTCTATTGTCTATATCGCTTTATCTTGTATACAGTGTCGCAGGGGGGGCTAGAGCATATTCCGGAGACTTGGGGCACAAGGCAGGGTACGCCATGGTTGGGTTGCCAATTCACCTTAGGGCACACACATATAGTGACATGCTCATTCACACTCTACAGACAGTTTGGGAATGCCAATTAGCCTAGCTTGCATGTCTTTGGACTGTGGGAGAAAACCCACCAAGCACAGGGAGAACATGCAAACTCAGCATGCACACAAACCCAAGCAAACATGCACACAGACCCAAGGGGCGAACTGAACCCAGACCCTGGAGGTGCAAGGCGACAGTGCTAACCACTAAACCACCATGCATTAAATAAATATACCTATTTTACAAAGTAAACAACTACAACAAAACAATAATGTTAATTCAATTAAATTGTATATATTTACAGTAGGCTATATACCTGTATTTCTTTACATAAATACAATGTATTTAAGACAACACAGGTTATTTCAAATAGACATCTTTCTCCATCTTAAAACTGCCTAAGATACTCACATTAGCTATGTCCCCACACATCCAAAATGAATGTTATAGTGTCAACAACTATTTTTTATCCTTATACAAGTCCTCTTTACAAATACAAACCGAGTATTGATGTTTATTTAATTTTTATTACACATTTCTAATAAAAAATGAGAACAACAATTTACATTTTAAAAGTGATTCATTAAGGGTCATTATAATCATTTTCTGCATTTCTCAAAATGTCAGCCAAAATAAATCAGCACCATTCCATAAATATTTTAAAGCAATGTTTTTTTGACATGTTGTGTATGAATGAGTGAAAAGGGGTTCATAAATGACTGCCAGTAAAGTAATGACATTTGGTGCCAGAGGAGAAAAAGTATGACTGTTATAGGCAAAAGAACAGTGATCAGTTAAAACACTTCATCACAGGATCAGAAGGCAGAAAGTAAATTTGACAGCACTGCTAATCTCAGTGACTGCTATAATTCCTCAACCACAGGATCAGAGGAAAGCAGATGTGCTGGGATCCTTACCATCCACATGTCTTTATGGCCTCTGGAATACAGTGGCTCTGTGAGCCAGCGCGGTTTGAACAGTTTTGTGAGGTATTTTTGACCAAGTCCAGTCAGGCAAGCTGCTTTTTCCAGCTCTCTCATCCGCTCTGAAGGGACATCCTCAGAACAGAGCCAAGTTTCCCCAACATCCACAAGACCTGACCATCAACGACAAATTGTAATACAAACTGTTAAAAAGTGTAAATTGTAATAATGCTATTACGGAATAGAGCAATATGCAATCCATTTTACCTGCCACAACACCACGGCCAAATCTCTCCCCAGATTCCAGAAGCTCTTCTACTTCAGACTGTGTCATTCCAAATCTCTCCGTGAGGACATGTCTCCAGTCGTCTCCTTCCCAGTCTTTCTGGGCAATGTGGATGGCCAGCGTGGAGTTCTTCATCTCTGCCAGCAGGGGTCGCCACCGTGTCTCTATAGATTTCACGCCATTCAACACAAGACCAGCGTATGGCTGCCTAAAAGACAAGCAACCAACCTCCAGAGACATTAACAAAAAGTAAAATTGCCGACAATTAAGGAAATGTTTCAGACACGTTAACACCAGATGTGAGCGCGTATTTCGGCACCTGAAGCTTGTTTCCGGAAAGAAGAAAAATGCTCAACGTTAAATCCGTAGGCATGAGATTATAGCGCATTACTCATACTCATAACATAGAATTCCAGTCTGTAACTCACACACCTGTAACGCTTCGTATTATAAATTTTAACCACATTTAACTAGTCAAGAATTTTCTGTCTTCTTCTTCTCGTCAGAAAAGCCTTTCCTACAAAACCACATAATGAGTATACACTACTGCCATCTAGCGTACACTTTCATATCGCTCAGTCCCAGTACATCATCTCAAACAGGACTTTTATTGAAACGCCACGATTTTAAGTGTTTATACCAGGCTTATGCGTTACAACTAATGACAACTAAAATTAAAATACTTGATTTAATTTAACGATTCATGTATAATAAATTATAATATGAAACAGGCGCTTCCATGAGAAACCAAGCATAAACTCTCTCCAGGCTTATGTAATGCATTTTCCACTGATAGGGCAAAGAAACTCAGAACCATTTTGTGGATTATGACATTTTGCTGCCATCATTGATAAACTTTAAAAGTGAGACCATAGGGAGACCATACTCAATCACTATACTGTTCCTACTCACTATACCACTTTATCCTTTTTACATTTTCACCCTGGATGGGGTGCTTCTGCATGTCTTTGGACTGTGGGAGGAAACCCACCAAGCACAGGGAAAACATGCAAACTCCATGCACAGAGACCCTAGGTAGGAAAGACTCGGCCCTTGTGGTGCACTGTGACAGTGCTAACCACTAAGCCACAATGCTGCCACTATACTGTTCTAAAATACATAATAAATAACAAGCTACCATGAGTTACAACTGCTGCCACAAATAAATAAACTACAAATAATACGTGTGTCTAACATCCAGCAACTCCATAAAATCATTATGGAGGAGTGGAAGAGGATCTCAGCAACAACATGTGCAGCTCTGGTGAATTAGATGCCCAAGAGGATTAAAGCCATTAATTAAGGACATGCTAGATAACAATGGTGCGCACACTAAATATTGACACTTTGGACACAGTTTTGACCTTTTCAACTAGGGAGTAGTTATTTCTGTTGCTAGTTATTTAGACAATCAAGTCTGCATGCTGAGTTATTGTTAGAGGACAGTTAATTTGTACTGCTATACAAGCTCCATATTGACTGCTCTAAAGTATATGTTAAGGGGAATACTCATTTTTGTGAACAATAAAAAAACAAATACAGCTGTTCTGTGAAGCCATTATAAAAAGAATTCCATAAGAAATCCCATTTGCAGTTTGTGACAAGCCATGTGGGGGAGGCAGCAAAAACATGAAAGATGCTTGGATCAGATGGGACCAAAATTTTAATTTTTGGCCTAAATGCAAAATCACATGCACATCTCCATGAACACACCATCATGTGTGAATGCTTTTTTTTTTTTTTTTTACAGCAGGGACAGGGAAGCTGGTGAGAGTTGATGGGAAGATGGATGGAGCCAAATACAGTGTAAATAAAACCTGTTAGAGTCTGCGAGACTTGAGACTGTTGCCAGAGGTTTACCTTCACAGACACCCTCCATCCAATCTGACTGAGCTTGAGCTATTTTCCAAATAAGGATAGGAGTAAAAATTTAACTCTCTAAATGTTCAAAGCTGGTAAAAGACTTTCAGCAGTAACTGCAGCTAAAGGTGGTTCTACAAAGTGACAAATGCTAACTACTAAGCCACAGTGTCGCTTATATACAGATGCATCTCAATAAATTAGAAAAAGTTGATTTGTTTCTATAATTCAATTTAAAAAGCAAGGTGCATATATTACATAGATTTATTACACACAGACTGATATATTTCAAGTGTTTATTTCTATATAATTTTGATGATTATAAAATATAATTATATGGAAGCCCAGGTTTTGATAGTGACCTTCAGCTCTTCTGGATCTAGTTTGTTAGTCTAGTGTCTAAAATCTCCCTTTTTATCATACCCCATAGAATCTATAGGGTTTAGTACAGGAGAGTTTTCTGGCCAATCAAGCAAAGTGATACCATGGTCCTTAAACCAGTTATTAGTACTTTTGGCAGTGTGAGCAGGTGCCAAGTCCAGCTGAAAAATGAAATCAACATCTCCATAAAGCTGGTCAACAGAGGCAAGCATGAAGTGCTCTAAAACGTTCTGGTACATGGCTGTGTTGACCTTGGACCTGATAAAACACATGGACCAACACCATGGACCATTCAAAACCAGGACTTTGGCTTAAAACAAGGAATGAGACAGTTGTAGTCCATGTCCTGGATACATCTGTGCGTGGTGCCTCTTGAAGCACTGACTCCAGCTGCAGTCCACACCTGGTGAATCTCCCCCATATTCTTAAATGGGCTTTGTTTCCCAAATTTTTTCAACTGTGATTATCCCTGTTGCTTGTGCACCTTTTTCAACCACAAGTATTCCTTCCATTTAACCATTTGTGTGCAACCCTCCATGTACAGTACAGAGTTTTTATTCTTATCTTAAGAATTATTTTCTTCCAGATAGCTGTCAAATCAGCAGTCTTTTTCATCATGATTATGGTTATGTAGCCTACTGAACCAGACTAAGAGACCATTTAAAAGCTCAGGAAGCCTCAAAAGATGTTAGGAATTACTTAGCTGATTAGAGCATGACACCATCTGTATCCAATATTGAACTTTTTTACAAAATTCTAATTTTCCAGTTTCATTAGCTGAAAGCCATAATCATCAAAATCAAATAAAAAACTTAAAATATATCTGTCTGTGTGTAATGAATCTATATGCGAGTTTCATTTTTTAATTGAATTACTGAAATACATCAACTTTTTAATATTTTAATTTATTGAGATGCACCTGTGTGGTTATATTATATACACATACATACAGACAGACATGAAAATGTAAACATTTATTTACTGATATTTACATCTAAATGTGTTCAACATTACTCTGCATCAGACCTCTGTTGAAGGATTATATACAAAAGGCCTGGAGGAGGAATCTCATTCCAGTAGCATTCTGAATGCTTTGTATAGAAGTGATATACTGTAGTACATGAGTACAGGTAGGGTAACCGGAAGAAGATAGAAGCAGTAGCAGAATCCTGAAATTGTATTTGAAAAGTGAACTGTTTTAGCAGCCATGTGTGCCTAACCACTCATACTAATCTGACTTTTTTCTTATTTCTTTTCCACAATGTGCTATAAGGGATAGCCAGAAAGTGGCAGTGTGGTTTAGGCAGGATGTTGTGCCTAAGGACAGCTTGGTCGTATGCACATTTGAAGTAAACACTTCAAATGTGCATACGTTTGGAATGTCCCAAAATGGTGGTGGGGAAAGTGCTAAGAAGGAAATGTGATATGACTCTACAGTAATGTACAGTAAACATCCCCTGGTGGCACTAGAATTTTAATACATTGGTCAAAAGCATGAATCAAGGATTGGGTTAGCCCCCATATTTCTAATGCAGCTAACAGACATGCCAATTAGTGACAAGGAGTAGCCACTGTCTAAGAGTTTAATGAAGCCACAATATTTTACACTGGAATTAATGTTTTGGACCATTTAAAAGGAAACTATAGAATACAATCTAGTCAATATTAAATACATGAACAGGACCTTATCTATTAATTATTAGTCCATAAAAAATATTTCTACATGTAGGACTTTAATTTAATTCATACTTCAAAGTGAACATGACGTGGTGACTTGATTATTTTACACAAAATAGCGTATATCTGACATTCACTTTTATGATTTCATGCACTCCAACTGCCTAATAAGGAACTTAAATTTTGGATAAAGCATTAATATTACTGCATTTGGCATGTAACTTTTATGAATTGTTGAATACTGATAAAATGTGCTAAAATGTGCTAAAATATTGACCTGATGATATAGCAGATGTTATGGTAATCACCATGCACATTAAGTTTTCCATGCAAGTGAATGTAGTTTAGCACAGTAGGGGATCAATTGTGGAGCAATAAAATTACTGAAGTTATTATTTTATTATAATTTCGGTTGCTTTTTAGATATTGTTGAGCGTTCATGGTAGGTGTTCTTAGTATAGGGTTATTTCACGCCTATACTAATGGGGAGGAATTAGTATTACACGGACACTATCAACATTCCAAACAACATTATAGGTTTTAATACTCTCTTAATATCTACATCCTAATTTTCACAGTGCAGTGGAAATTCTTATTTTTCAGAATAAGAAATCAACAACTATATTTCTCTGACCAGATGATCAATGAGGCTCACACTCTGCTGCCTACGAGACACACACCAAAACACGTACCATTCTACAATTGTACCACCAAAGACAGTCAAATTTTCTGCAGTACATCTATCAGTAAAACAGTCAACAAGAGAAGCATTACTGTGAGATGATGCTATCAGTCTTATCTGCTACAATAAATTAAACTGTGTTTCTATACTGTACAAACAAACCCGTACTTTTGCCTAATTTTGTCATTTGTCCTAAAGTGAAATAAACTTTAGTTCATCTTTTTAGCTCTCTGATGATTTGTTGTTGGTTCAGTGTCTGCGGCAGCTCAGTTTCTATCCTCCTCTTCCTGCATTTACATGAAGCTGTAGGTCTTCTCATATTGGCAGAATGATGCCGACTGTCTCCCCTATGGGATCTGAGGCCAACCCACACTCATCATTTGTTGTAGAGGACAGAAATGCCTTCATGAGTGCAGATTCATTTGAAAGTTCCTGAGTTGCATTAAAAGCTGCTCTCATGGCCAGTAAGAATATACAAGTTGCTCATGGCAGATGGGTCAGCCGTGGGCGTGCTTTGTAAGATGATATCCCTATAAAAAAAAAAAGAGAGAGAATTTAACCCAATTTAAGCTTGTTTTGGAAAGTTGTTGAACATTCTCATTTCTCGTGTTCCTGTGCTTGCATGGTAAATGTTGTAGAACTTACTTATTTGTCCCCAGCACCTGGAAGACACGACTCTCATCTGTAATCTCTTGCACTACCTGCAGGAAAAGATATAATTAAATAGTATTTCTAAATAGGACTATTTAGCTTGCCAACAACAACGATTGAGGTAAATGAGAAATCACAGTGGCTGAGCCATACTTTCTGTCTGCAAATTTAAATTCTACAAAGTAACATAACATACTTGTAATTAATTGAAAAAAGTCAGCAATTTTTATTTATATTATTTTCCTCACAGAAGAAAAAAAAAACAATAATAATGCACAGAAATACTGTTAAATAAACTTGGTTAAATTTTTGATCAGTCCATAATACCTAGAGCAGGATTTTACTCTCCATTAAATGTTCTGTTTGTTTGTGTGTTTGTGGAGATACAACTATTACATAAAGTTAACTTCCAACAAGAGCTTCTCATGACATAAAATCTTATGGTTATTAACGGTACATCACATAAGGTCACCAAGTTTTTACTATTTCATATGGATCATAAGCTAAAATATACATCATACCAACATTAAGACAATGAAAAAGTTTAAGTTCTTAGTTGATCTAGTAAATTAGTATTTTTTCTGTGATTGGTTATGGTCCTGTTTATATTTACTAACCAATGCATAATATTTAAATTCATAAAAATATTCATATGTGCGTAAAAATCCATACTGTGAGTGCCTGCATTTTTATTTACAAACTACGTTTTACAAACCGTGTCTTAACCATCTAATGCTAACAAAAAAACTCTTACAGTTGCATATTTAGGTGGACTAGTAAGCATTTAAAAAGATATTGATACCTCGCCACTTTGTAAGCTCTTTCCCTTAAGGCCATGTTTCCAAAAAGCAAGAACACTATCCTGCAAGCACACTGTGGGGACAGAGTAATATTTTTTAAATAGGAAGACACAAACAAGATGATAATTTTACTCAGAAAAACATACAAGAAGCATAATAGAATTAAGACAATGATATTATTAGTAGCATTAAATAGTTGGGATAGATGACTGGATGTCCATAAAATGTTTGATAATGTATATACACACTGCACAGCCAAAAAAAAAGTCACTCCCTGGATTTTACTAGGAAAATAGTTAGGAGGCTTCCTGTTAGGAGTAAACCTGTGATTGGGTAATCACAGGTTTACTTTATTGTAAAATCAAAAGCATTTCCACACATACAATGTAAAGAGAAGAAGAGATTAAGACTAATCGTAAAAAATTGCTAGGGAGCATAAAAAATGGACTGTCGAGCATTGAAACTATGTGGAGCACTGTTTCACTATGATGGGTGCATAAGGATATGAAGAGAGGCGGGTGAAGTGATGCACCATCATGCCTAGTGCAGTGTTATGATCTGGGGTTGCTTCTGGTTGTCGATGGTATATGCCCAAAAATTTTATTAGTTTACCACCTAAATATTCTGTATGACCAGATTTTTC
This sequence comes from Clarias gariepinus, assembly GCF_024256425.1. Lineage (NCBI taxonomy): Eukaryota > Metazoa > Chordata > Actinopteri > Siluriformes > Clariidae > Clarias > Clarias gariepinus. Next base: position 16,535,428 of record NC_071118.1, on the reverse strand, counting down.
AAACAAACGGAAACACTTATCTGTCTGGATTTATTTTTACTTTTTTTAAAAAGTGCAGGTTAATTTGTTTTATTTTTACTTTATATTTTGTGTTAATTATTTTAATATATTTTTGGAGGGGGCTGTTGAACAAATAATTTGAGTTTTTATTATTTCCTATGGGAACATTCAATTTGGTTTATGAGTGTTTTGAAATATGAGCCTGAGTCCGGCAAGAATTATGCTCGTAATACAAGGTTTCACTGTATGTCTTAATATTTTTGGCGACCACATTTATTGATAATCTCTGTTGAATATAGTTTCCGTGTAGCGACACACTGTGCTCACCAAGTGTCTCTATTGAAAAACCGAAGGTGAGTTCTGAAGCCAAGCCTTTGCTAGAGCAGCCGTTTAGATCTACAGCTTTCACAGTGTCTGCAGGGAATAGAACAATGAGTACTAGTTTAGTAATATTTATACATACATAACATATTAATTTAGTACATACTAGTTTAGTGGCTTTATACATGCATAAAGATGGTTACCATAAAATATGAATTTAAAAATGAGATTAAATTAAAATACCTTTGAGGGCTACGAGGACTCTGTCTCTATCCAGTTGAGTTACTTGTTTCAGTTCTAGACTCTCACCAGCTGTGAATCCAATGATGCAACTATATGAACATTCATATTCAGTCTACTATACATATACTGACTCTTACGTTCTATCTTTCAAAGTTGTTATTAGTAGGATAACTTTACTGTAAACAGTCTAAATGTTCTAGTGAAGCAAATTATTAGGTAGGCGGTAACATTTTACTGTGATATAGTGTGTGTGAACAGGTACCTGGGTGTTCTCTAGGTGTGTCATCAAGAGGGACGATATTAAATTCTAAATGATCCATTGTATCTCCAGAGTTGTGATTTTTGCAGTGTACCCCCACACACAGTTGAGGAAGTTCCTCGCTCTCCTTCACCAGAAGCTCAAAGATTGGCAAAGACTCAGGCAGATTCAAAGGTATATGCTAAGAGAGAGAAGGAAAAAGAGATAGACATGAAGAAGAGAAGAGAAGAAAAGTGAAGAGACATCAGTTCAAAGGGTTTGGGTGGGGCGCTGGAAGGAGACTCCATAGTTCTGTCTTTAACACTCACATGGTCATAACGCTCACAAGGTTGACAGTGATATTACCAACAGTAATATTACCATGTTATATATTTATACAAAAGGATATTTATTGGTATTCTTGAGTGAGAATCAAGAATAGTAATAAATAATCTGCCTGAGACGGCACATTAGTTCAAAGGATTCAGTTTGGGTGGGGTGTTGAAAGTTTGGGTGGGGCGTTGAAAGTATGGGTGGGGCGTTGGAAGGAGACGCCACAGGTTTGTCTTTAACACTCACATAGGCCTAACGCTCAGATGGTTGACAACAGTGATATTATCATACTCAATTATTTTTTTAAAGGTATTTATAAGTATTCTTGAGTTGTAATTTAGTTTTATCATTGGACATTGAGGTATATATATATATATATATATATATATATATATATATATATAGAGAGAGAGAGAGAGAGAGAAAGAGAGAGAGAGAGAGAGTGGTGAACTGGATCTGATGTTGTTTTTAGGGATTTGTAGATGTTGGCAGAGGTTCTCTGGCAGATCTTCCACTCTTATGTCCAGCGGAGCTTCCCTTGTATTCTGATGATCTGAAATTGGCAATGTTTTGGCTCTCTAGTGCTGAGAGGGCTAAATGTAGCTGTGGTCGTGAGGACGTTGCCACGGCAGTATTTCTTAAACCCAGTGGTGGACCACATGGGTTAAGCAAGCTGTTAGACGACAAATGGAGGCCTGGTTCAATTGTGGGGCAGGGATGAAGAACTGTTGACTTCAAATGAGAACAGTTGAGTACTTTGAGCACCACCAGAATCCCACCAATATTCCTGAGTCTGTGAATGTGCAGGAACTACTACAGTGACTACATTTTAGAACATTGCAAAATATATCACAAATCTTCATGAACGTGGGCTTTCATCCACCTATTTGTCTATTTATTCATATTTGCAAACTCATTATTTATGCTTACTTTAAGCTGCATGAACTTCTGCATTGGGTCATACCACAGCAGAAGAACCAGACCGCTTGGCACTGCTGCACACAAGAAAACGCTGTCCGTATACGGGTTCCTTACTGAGGCAGAGGAAAAAAAGAATATCAAAAAACTATATAAGAGACTAGAGTTAGATGCAACCAGATGATTCAACAAATGACAGTGAATTGCATTACCAACACTACACCTTCTACAGCCCTTAGTGTCTGGGATCTTCACAGACATGGCATACTTCCTGCAGAAACAAGAATATACAATAACAGATCTCTCAATTGTTAAGAGACTAAGTGCAGTTGAAGTAATAAACATCAATAAAGACTAAAGTGATGTAGACCTTGAATTGATTCTTGTACTCAGACGGTGGGCGTTAATTGACAGGTGACCTTGGCGCCGTTGCATGCTTTCACGGTGCTCAAAAAGTGCACGTAAACTGTGAGAAGTCAGCTGTGAGGACTTTCCTATGGATCGCAAAATATATGCACTGACAATGCTTATGTAAAAATGTATGCAGTGCAAAAATTTTTATGGTTTCAGTACGATTTAAACGTACCTGAGACAGACATTAGCACATCGTTCATGATATATAGCCAGCTGCATCTCTGTGGGAGCAACTGAGAAACACAATAAAATGTCAACAATTGTAAAAGGATAATAATTTCAATCTATTCAATTTACTCACTCACTCACTCACTCATCGTCTATACCGCTTCAGGGTCGTGGGGACCGGGAGCCTATGCCAGGAGGCTTAGGGCATGAGGCGGGGTACACTCTGGACAGGGTGCCAATCCATCACAGGGCACACACACACACACACTACATTTGGGAACGCCTAACCTACATGTCTATGGACTGTGGGAGGAAACCGGAGTACTCGGAGGAAACCCACCAAGCACGGGGAGAACATGCAAACTCCATGCACACAGAGCCAGGAATCAAGGCGAAAGTGCTAACCACTACACCACCGTGCCGCCCCTATTCAATTCAATTTTATTTATATAGCACTTTTAACAATGGCCGCTGTTGCAAAGCATCTTTACAATCAAAGGAAAATTGGAGAAATGAGTATGAAGTAATAAATGAGTATGAAGTAATAAATGAGTATGAAGGGCATAATAAATCTGACAGATAATAGAGAAGTGAGTCAGTGATTTTTTCAGACAGACAAACAGACATTACTGTACACCAACATCCTAATGAGAAATTGAGTGTCTGAGTGAAGGAGTACGGCTTTAAATGGCTGCAATGGCTGTCTGGTGCCTACCTTATCAGTCCAAAGCGCCATATACTAAGGAGCACTTGGTTTACAAGTCTTTTTTCAGGTTCCTTTGTCCTAGCCAGAATTATTAAAGAAATTTACTATTATACAGTTACTATTTATTTTGTAGCTATTTATTAGAACTCTTAATATGCATTTCAAAGAGGTGCTGATCCAAGTGGAGAAGCCTACGATTAGGTGTAAGAACAAGTAAGATTAGGTGTTAAGAGTTTGCTACAAATCTCAAAGACATCTAAACCTTCCCAGTTTTGGTAAAAGATTCTTTGGAAAGCTGAATACAAGATAATTAAAACTATTAGAAGATATGGAAAATGATAGTAAGGGCTCATGATCCAAAGTTCTGGGTAATATGACATCAAATCAATATCACAATTAATTAAACAATTTAACCTCGATTATGACTAATGAACCCTTATAGTATAGTATAATTACACATGCAGTAGTATGTTTTTAAGAGGACATTACATGAATACACACAGTGGGGAAAACATTACTATAAAAAAAAACACCCCGAAATACTTGACATGCTAGATTATGTCGATTAGAGATTCTAAATGTTGGTTTCCATGAATTGCCTAGCCCTAATCCAAAACGTACCACATTAACATGGTGCAGGCAGTGTTATGGCAAGAGCATGTGTGACTGCCAAAGGAACTGGTTTACTGATGCTTACTGATGATGGCATTTATAGAGTGTATAGAGTGATAGTTTCTGCTCACTTAAATGCTGAAAATATTATATGACAGTGCTTCACTACATAGATGGATAATTACTTAAAATATACTGGAAAGCAACCATAGGCTTCTTAAGCCAATTTCTTTAAATAGTCAAGTCTGTCACCTTGACCCACAAATAAACAACTCAAGGTGGCTACACTAAATGCCATATCCAGGAGTTACAGACTTCAGGTAGACCAGGAAACCCATGGGCACATGACTGGGGAACCCTATAATGCAGTGCCATACCATTGCCATTGGGGCACAAAGACACACCCAAAGTCATACACCCAGTCATACAACTCCAGAAAATCTGGAAAAAAACATATGCCTTTGGACTGTGGGAGGAAACTGGACTACCTGAAAAGAAACTCATAAAGCATGGGAAGAACTTGCAAACTCTACACACACAGGCCATAGGGACAATTCAAACCACGACCTTGGAGGTGCAACGCAGTATTACCAGAATTAACCAGAATCAAAAAGGAGCTAATCCTCATTTGGTAAGATGACAATTCTGGTTCAAGGTGACATGATTGCATCATACAGTTCCTGCTAATTTTTCAGGTCCACATTCAGGCTCATCTTTCATTCTACCCAACCCTGAGGTGTTTTCTTCCCATGTATGGACCCAGGAGACTGGGGTTTCTTCATTAAGTACTGTATATAATTTATTGATCGCTAATTAATTCTGAGAAAGCTTGGCCTAATACCGATAAGTTAAAGTTTCCTGACATAAAATCATTGACATCAACTTTAAAGGAGAGGGGGTCAAATGTAGACACATGACAGTACCTTCTCCATAGTGTCCTCATGAAGCTCATTAAGGTTAAGAGTGTAAATGCCCTGCTCTGCACCAAGGATAAGATGTTGGTCTGTTGGGTAAGAGGTCAAATATATTACATTTTATAACAATTAATGGACACATCAAGAGCAGTTAGTAAAATAAAATCATCTGTACCTCTAGTCTTTGGTAAAACCCAAGTGCCAGCCCAGTGAATTTTCAAAGGACAGCCGTTGAATATCTTGGAGAAACAGGCCCCCATCTAAAATGCACAACAAAATCTGATATTTAACACATTTTTGATGTACAGATATGATGAAATGTGACCTAAAGTGGACAAGCAAATTAAAGGACTACTTTTTATGTTTAGAGAACTATTACTTTAAATGCACCCATGACTTACATGCACTTGAGGTGTAGGTGGCAGTCCATGAACACCATCTTTCTAAAATTGAAAAGACACTCAGTAAAGAAATAAATAGGTTCTATTGTCAAATTTTCACCCAATTAATTAAAAAGGGCCCCATAGGTTGCTTCTTTTATTTGCACTAGTGAACATGAGAACAAGATGAATCCCAAAAATATCCCATTCATTTCCATAACAAAATAGCTAATAAAATGTTTGCTCACAGACAATTCGGTTTTCCTTCTAAGCGTGCTCCATTCAGGTGAAAGTGGCTGCCGGGGAAGAGAGTTCCGTCCTTGCTCAACAGCGATGGAGCTTCCCATTATGAAATCTTAAAAAACGCAATTAAATAAATATTAAACATTTTATTTAACGTACTGTACATGAGTCATTAAATAGATATTTTCTGTTCTGAATGTGCACATCCAGCTGCTTCCGTTATGGGGTTGCCAGAGCAGACCATCTGATCCGCATTCAACTTGGTACAGGTTTTACGCCGGATACCCTTCCTGACGCGACCCTCCCATTTTTCTGACTGGGCTTGGGGCCGGGTGGTGGCTGGATAGTATGGGGTGTGGCACCCCACTGACGGACTTCAAATTCAAGATCAGGAACTCTATTAATTCTGTCCCTATTTAAATATAATTAAAAGTGTGATATTGTGCATGTTAACTGCTTTTCACAGCTTTGTGCAAAAGCTGTGGTGTCCATGCCAGCTTAAGTGCAGACTTCTTTAATGCATAAGTGCTGGGTGTCCACTCTGCAAACCCCATTGTAGTCCATGGAGTGACTTTTTGCACTGATTTCAGGGTCATTTTTAAAAAATTCAATTATTAATTTCACCAAATAGGAAAACTATGAAAAAGTATGGTTTAAAAGTTACAATAACAATAGAGGGTGGCCATATTAATAATGTGCATTAGAACTACTTTTGTAAGTAACAATTATAAATAATATTTTAAATAGAATATTTTTTTCTCAAAAAATGCATATACCAGTATTAGAACTCTTTGAGAAGTATATTATAAAATATATTTAAAATATATTCTTAACTCTTATAAAATTGTCTTTAATGTTTCTCTGTAGTATAAATATGATGGTGGGTACATTTAAACATTCTTTCATCTATTACCAACAAACTATCAATGTAAAAAAAAAAAAATACACAGCCGAAAATATACAAGCAGGGTGTTGCATTTTTACCATCGGTTGGAGTCTTGCACTGGGAGCCCAGGCTAGGGGAATCAGTTAAGAACGAGGAGTCACTGCAGAGGGAGATGTCTGTGGGAAGGGAAAGGTCAGAAACTGCTGAGCCAACCCGCAACGTTGAGTCGTTAAGAAGAGAAGGGTTAGCATCTTTGACGGGTGTTGAGCCAATGAGAGGAGAAGTACTTGGAGAGGCAGTTTTAGCCTGACTTGCAGAGAAATGGTTTTTAGCTGCCTGTGGTTTTGGGACCACCCTCTTCACTGTGCCATATTTATCGTCGTCGTCTTCTGTCGGTGAGTCCTGCTTTTTTTGGAAAAACAATGAATTTTTTCCCCCCTTTGAAACAGCAAAAAAATAAATAAAATAAAGTTAAAGTGCCACTTACCTCAGCCGAGGGTGCTCGCTTCATAGTTAAGCTCCTGAGAAAAAAACAAGTAGATTATTTTTTATGATGATTCTTTAAAAGACTGATAGCAATGGAATCATTTTATAAGCTCCATATCATAGCCACTTCGGAATTTCACCCTCTGGTAGATAATGCTTTTGGATGGAATGTTGTATTATAAGTACAAGGGGCATTCAAGTCAAACCACGAAAGGTCAAAAATTCTAAAAAAAAATAAAAAATAAGAAGGAATAAAACCGATTAACATTTAAAGAAGACTTCAAGCAGTGTATGTTGATGAGACTCTTAACTGCAGTAAAACATTTAAATGGTGCAAACGTTTTAAAGAAGGCCATACGTTTGTGAATGACGCTCACTGTCGAACTGGTTCGCAGACCACTGCAGATGTTTCTGTGAATATTCAGTGGTTATAAATTGACCTTTGAAAATCGACGAATATCTTGTTGCCAACTTGTGGAAAAGAGGCACCTGTCTGTGGGAACTGTTCACTCATGATCACATGCACATTAAAAAACTTATTAGAAGAGTTTTTGCTACATCCCTTTATAGTCCTAACCTTGCCCCTAGCAATTTTCAATTGTTCGAGCGACTAAAGGAGTTCCTGGGAGGCTAGCATTAAGCAAGAGAAGAATGCATGGTTCCAGTGTTCAAAGAAATTGATGGTCTACCTTGATGGTATCCAGGCACCAGTGAAATACTGGGATAAGTGCATTTTGTTATTCTGTACAAATAAAAGTCCCAGTTTGACTTGAACACCTCTCGTATGTATTGTGCTGTGCCCTTCTTCAGAATGCAGATTAATGCAAACCACATTCTACAAACTAAATAGGATGGCTGAACAGCAATAAAACTATTGGTGTACTAGTAACAGTGTGCTTTTTAGTAGCACTGAGGTTAGTGACATATTATGAAAGAGTTACAAGAACAAAAGTTTTATCATGTACATCAATGCAACTGACAATTACTGGTTACTGGGTGATTTATCAAACTTCCTCTCCTTTAACAAAAGTTTATCATTAAGTTATCAAGCTAAGAAAGGACAGCTAGCATGCCATCATCGGTAATCTGATTAGCCACGCTTCGGTGTAACTGTTTATTCTGTGAAATCAGAATACTGCACAGAGCCAACAGTAGCCAGCTTCTGGGTAGCATGACTAACGCTGGCTAGTTAGCAAAAAGACCTTGTGAAAGAATAAAGACTAAACTGTCAATCAATCAGGGAAAGCCCACGAGGCATTGCGTTTCTCTGAGGCCAATGGTTGCTGACGATGTATTACTGTGATTTACTATTTCCATCATACTTTCGAGAATTTTTTCTGTAGACTCAATATACCGAGTGTTATTTCATTTTTCATTTGGAGCAGTTCCACTCACCTCTCAAGCAAAGCTTCCTCAACACACTCCAGTAAACCTCTGCAATAAGCCACAAAAGAAACAAGAACTCACAAAACATTGCATTAGAACACACGCAATTTACTAAGATGAGTAAAGCTTGTTTTTTTTTAATTAACTTAATAAAAAAAAGTTAACTTAATTACTTATAAATTAACTAATTGTATTCTAAGAAATCAACATTTAAAAAGTATAGTAAATCCACAACAAAATTATTGGCACCACTGAGTCTTTTATAATGCTCGCTTAGCAAATACAGGTCAAGGGATGTGAAACCAGTCCTCAATACAGAATCTCTCCAGTTCCTTCATAGTTCTACATCCTCTCTTTTTGAACTCTTTAGCTCACCTCTCAGGTTTGTTTTTAAATGGGGAACTGGGATGACCATGTTAAAACCCTTTTTTTAAACTATGTGGCTTAGAGTCAGAGTCAGCTATTTAAAAGCCAGTGCTACCAGTGAGTCCATGTGGCTATGCATCATCATAGATCATCTACCATACTTAACAGTCGGGTTTGTGGTGGTGTTTTTTTTCGGTATTACTTTTTTAATTTTAAACACCAAAAACATCTTAAAGAATGTTTCACTTTAAGTTCCAGTCAAAGGTCCAGGAGGCACGTTACTGCAGGCTCAACTTTTCTGCTAGCCCACCTCCCAAATAGTTTGTTGTCCAGGAAGCTAATTGTAGATTTGGAAGATTGGTGACTCCAAAATTTTGCAATCTTCTGTCCATAACCATGGTACTTGAAGCTAATTTTACCTGTCTAACCATGTACCATAATACAATTACAACATCTTCCAGGCAGGTTTGCTAGTGACACATTTCTTATTTATTTATATTTTTTTTTATTCACATTTCTTATTTTATAAATATTTTTATAGCCATGCATAAGCACACATATCTCCTATGTTCATGAATGACCTTACATTTATAGCACAGTGACACATGAAATCATCACCTCTTAAGATATGGAAACTAAAATAGAAAGGTCGACATGCTTTAATTATATGTGGACCATAAGAATTTTTAAGAATGCCAGTAATTTGGTTTAGTTTAAAGCATTTCTTGGAAAATATGTACTTTAATTACTGTTTAGAGTTCACATATTAGTGTAAGATAACATTAATTAACTTACGGAGATTCCTCCTTATCGCCAATAGAACTCCATTCATCACTGGATCCCTAATGAGTATTTCAATAAATTAATTATTATAACCATTATTAGTACACATGATCAAACATATAAATTAAAGAGTTGCTAGAGGGACAGGAGGGTTAAGACAACCTGAGTTGCTGTTCTTACCAGTGAATCTGGGCGAAGGTCTATGTCTTTCTGCATGGATGATGTAAACGTTTCATTGCCAACTGAAGACAGAAATGAAACAAATGCATCATCTTTTGGTTATAGTTTCACAGAGCCACCAATACACACTACTTCCTGTGTCATTTACTCATACTGTATGTTTTATGATTCAGATAAACAAACACTGAAATAAATGTGTGTATTATATATTATAATGTTTATAATGTAACTGATGTAAAGGAACTTGTCTTGCAGATTTTATACAGCATTACATGTAAATAAAATAAACATCGACTGTTATTAATAAAATAAAAATTGTAATAACTGGCAAATTGCTGTGATTTAGGAATTGATTTACAGTCTAGCTTTGGATTTGTTGCACTGTATCCAAGTGGCTGTTTATTACTATTGTTTAATTGTTTAACTGTTTAATTATTATTATTATTTTTATAAATTATATTATTTGAATAAAATTTTTAATATTAAGAACTGCTAGTGCTATTTAAACATGAGTAAATTATTTATGTCGAGCTTGAGATCTAGTGAATTATACTCTAAGACTAATTAGGGGTAAAGACATTTAGGGATAAAAAGAAAATGTATTGGAAATGAACTCTCATGGCAATAAAATTGTCTTTTGTTGCAGACATGCATTTTGATGCCTCTCGTATACTTGAAATCCATGAAAATCTCACTTTCAAAGTTTCACTCTTGAACCACTGGCAGCTTGTTGATGGACAAATCAATGCCACATATTCAGTAAATGTCCTGCACTAAATACAAAAGACAGTCACACTATAATTTTGTTAGAGCATCATTAGCTTATGGTGCCGTGGCAACGGTTTAACAACATTCATTTTTTGGATAAGATCATGTTTTGGTGACAAACCCACCAAAACACATCCCAAAGACTTTCAAAAGGGCCAAGGTTAGGACTATGTGGTGTCCAGTTCATGGGTAAAAAAATTATTCCTTATGCTCTCAGAACCATTCTCTTACAGTTTGAGTCCTGGAATATGCCAATGCATCAGGGAAGATAATCGCCGTAGATGGGATAACCTGGTCATTCAGTGCATTTAGGTAGTCAGCTGACTTCTTTTTATTGCCACTTAAGGTCAATGAGCCTAGACCTGATGACCTGAAGGCTTGTATTAGGTTCAAGCCACGTCCTGTCAGTCTACCACTGTTGGGCTCATGAGCAAGGACCTTAACGACCTCTGCTCAAAGGAGGCTGTATCATGGCTGGCTCTGCGCTCTGACCCAGCATCCTAACAAGCTGCAAAGAAAATTATATCAAAGTGTATGTGGCAAAAAAAAGGCTCTCTTTAGTGGCCATTATGCCTGATGGTGCATCAATTCGGGCATTTCTCTTCTTCTGAAAGGAAAGCGCACTCTGGAATAGGGTCAGACTGAACTCACCAGACCACATGATCAGATTCCATGTCCAGTCTTTATGCTTCCAGTCCAGTCTTATTCCTAATTAATCTCAATAACAAGTGGTTTTCTTATGGCGACACAGCTGTTTAGTCAGAATCCTTTTCGTCACATTGCGTGTGGAAATGCTCTTTCTTTCACTACTAAACAACAGTTGTCATTTCTACTGCTGATTTTTTTATGAAGCAACCTTAAGCATTTCAGTGCTCAGCTAGTTGACAGTTCAGCATAATAGAATACTTCCAGGTTTGAATGATGAGTTCTTCATGAGTTCTTAACTCAATTCCAGTCATTTCAGCAATCTCCTTAATTGTTTTCTTTGCTTCATGCATGACCCTTTTGAACCATGACCATTCAACAAAAATAACTGCTGAAACACAATAACCACTGCAGCAATTATCCAATCAAAGCCTCTTATGTATTTACTTATTTACATCCAACTGGCGACTTTTTTGGCTTGGCAATGTACAACTGAAGAAAACATTAAATTCTACTTACAATTCTCTTCAGGAACTCTTTTTCTGACAGGCAAGTGTTTTGCCAAAGATGTGATCTTATCAGGAAAAACACTGCATGTCTGTGGAAACACACACAACCAGCGTACAGAGTGTTTTAACCACAGACAATTTAGACGTAATTTAGTATGTAAGATAAGATTTTGGTTCAGCTAGTACAATTCTCAGTTTTTTTTGTTTATACATAATAATTCATAGAATGTTTTTTGTCAGTATTAATTGAATATAGTTTAGACCTCCAGATCGCTGTCATCCATAGTCTGAGAGTGCTGAAGATCAGGGTTGTTTGCAGTGTCCAGCAACTCTATGACCAAATTACGTGTCAAGAGTTGGGTAATGAAAGCATGCTAGTTGTGGGGGAGAGAAAGAGAAAGAGAGAAAAAGCATATATTTAAGGATAGTGAGCGTTATGAGCGTACTGAGATCAGTAATTAAATAATAACTTGTATAATTTAAGAACATGCTAATTCATACTAAACATGTAACACAGTCAAACCATCGTAAAGTATTTACAAAGGGTGAGTTTTGGGTTGGGATATTAACTGCTCTTGTGTGGGTCACCCAGCTGTTAGTTGGTTAAAATTCTGAAGCAGATATTATACGATTTTAAAATATTTGTACAATTGCTATTGTTATTCTAATTGTCATTGTAATTATTATATCCTTTTATTGCCACCAAGTCAAGTAGGCTTTATTGTCACTTCAGCCATATCCAGTTTAGCACGAAGTCAAACGAAACAACGTTCCTCCAGGACCAAGGTGCTACTGTACATGCAACATAGCTTTGCAACATAAATTAGCAAAAAACTAACTAGCTAACTTGGCTAGCTGGGAACTAACAGTAACAGGCACTGCAACATGAAATATAAAATCTATTGTCACTCTAGTGAAAGCCTTTAAAAAGGGTACTGCACATTTTTTATGACATTATACAGTATTGATATTTTTATTTCTTTTAATAAAATCAATGAGAACTCATTGTGAGGAGCTGTGGTTAAGGGGACCATAAAGTAACCCCTGTGGTTTCGCACGTTTAGACACGGCTATCAGGTTAACCTCCTGTTGCCAAGTGTGTGAACTTTTTGCCTTGACTCAATGCTATAGCTATTATTTTCATTTTGTTTTTTAAATCACACCAGAATTGGTAAAAACATGGTCAAAGTAGAAAACTGTTTACAGAATGTTGCTGAGGTTATGTAAAGTAAAAAAGCTGATACAGTGTGCAGACCTGGTTTCTGCCTTTTAGTAGAATCAATATTCTCTCAGACAAGTGTTGAAACTTTTGTAATAAAATTATAGATATTATATTGCACCTGCAGCAGCTTCTCAGCTGTGGGCCGCTTCCGAGAACTTTTGGTAAGTGCCATCTTGATGAAACAGTGGAATTCTCTGGACCTATAATACAAATGAATAATCATGAACATATTTTAAGAATATGCAACCAGAACTGAAAAAGATGTCCATGAGTCTGTATCTTTACCATTTGGTCTTGTCCTTTAGTTTGGGTGGCTGGAAGCTGCTTTTGGACATCAGCATTAAAGCTCTGAGAATAATTATTAAAAAGCTTAAAACAACACAAAATCACTGTTTAGAAATGGCACAATTTTATATCATCAATCAAAATAGGATGGAATTAAATTACCCAGCAGGCATTTTTGGTTGTGTGGTGGGAATGTTAATGTGACAGATGTTGTACCTGCTGATAAGGCTATAACAGGCCCCAAAATGGCTTTTTCATGCAACAAACAACTTAACTTTTCCAAATAAAAAAAAAACAAAAACAAGAAAATCTGCTACACAACAGCAATTTACTAAACTGTCAAATCTGGAAGCAGTTAAACGGAAAAAAGAAAGAACAGGATGTACAGGCATGTGCCGCTTAACATCTGAGATCTGTTCTGTGTAACCAGATGTTATGCAGTTTAGATGTTGTGCAAACACCATATAAGGATACAGTACTGTAGATTCTTAGCAAAACTCTATGGGGTACTGAGGTGTTGTGTGCCCGGCCTAAGTTTTAAGCAGTATTATTTACTAATATTCCACCTTTGTAATGTTTATCAAACTTTTGTTTCACTTTCAAATTAATGCTTCCTCTTGCTGCTGCTTTCAATAGAACTGATTCTATTTAAATTTTCCCCTCTGGCTATTAATTTAATCACTATATATAAAACTCTGCGCACCGAACCAACCGCATTCATGTGTGATTGTTAAGTTCATCCACAGTCAGTGAATTATAAAGACCTATGATAGTTATATACGTAGTTACAGTATACAGTATGTACCTCTATTCTGATTGAAGACAAACTTGAAAAAAATTTACATTTTTAATGTTTCTCTAAGCTTCATTTAGACATAGCAACAACGGTGATAGAGAAAGCCATGGTATGTTCACTATACTTTCCATTAACCACTGTGGTATTTACTTTGTTGTGTTTTGTTGTTGTTGTTTTGTTGCTATAAACTTTAACTAAAATACTAAAATTAACCTTTGTAAAAAAAAAATGAAGGATCACGTCTTTTGAACATATCCCAGAGATCTCCAAAATGTGCTTGTTATTGTTCCAGTTAAAATACCACTCAGATCATGTATTCCGGCGTGCATGAAGCAATTTCACTACTTTTCCAAACAGGCTGTTTCAGTGTTTGTAGCTTTAAACGCAAATTAGCTACTTCCACAATGCCTCTTTATGGAGGTGGCTTTTTGTACCCAGTGTCACGGCATGGAAACGGCCGCGAGGAGGTTCACGTTATGACCCCTGTTCCCAGCCGGGGAAAGCCGCACAGCTGCGACATTAGAGAGGACTTCCGCGTGAGGCCGCGCACACAGAGAGAGCTGGGAGGAGCCGGTCCGGCTATCCGCCGAGAGCAGAGTCAGTGCGAGCAGACGGAGGCAAGAGCTGCTGTTCACGTGAGCCCACGCTGCCACTCTGCTCGCATGCCAGCAGGGCACTGTCCACCAGACCTGCACATTCTTTCATACTCTTTCTTTCCATCCTCCCTCCATTAACACTTTCCTTCCCCAATTTTCCTAAATAAATTACCCTTTTTCCCGCAAGACCTTGCCTTATGTCCGTGCTTTATGCAAAAAGGGTCGAACCCATTACACCCCTTATGTATGTAATGTGAAATTTCCCCTAATTTTGTCTGCTTTGTTATTTCGTCTCTTTAGTAATTGCTTCCAAGTTGTTCATCACACAACACAACCTTTTGTGTGATATTCTTTAATTATTGTTTAACTACTATAGCAACCAGTAATTGTTTTACATCTTTTTAGAGAAATATGTTGTGCTTGCAGACATGAATCCTTAGATTGATATCTGCTTATGTAACAAAACATAAGTAATAAAAGTCCTGTAAAATTACGATGTTTTCTAAAGTAAATTATCCCTGTAATTTAGCAGAGCACCCCGTATTTTACTAGTCGGACAGCACTTTCATGGGGTGTCTTTTAAAAGAGTCAGACTTTCCCTCTTTGTTCTTAGATTTATTCACAAATGCTAAAGTTCCTATTATGAGCCGAAAGATCTTAATTAATCTAAAAAACCAAAAGCCTTTCTGACACCAAAACTTACTCGGGTGCCATCAAAAAAAAGGTCACATTTTGGTAAAGATCTTTTTGGGTACATATTTTGCGATGCAATTAATTGTTTTTCAGATGTGTGTGTGTGTGAGTGTGTGTGTGTGTGTGTGCAGGTACACATGTCCTCACCTCATTGGGTGTAGATCGAACATTGGTGGTTGAAGTTCTGCTAGTTCTATGGCCGTTATCCCCACTGCCCAGATGTCACACAGCTGGTTATAGCCACCTTTCCTCTCTACAGCTGCCACCTCTGGAGCCATCCTGAGACACAGGAAAGGGCCAAAAGAGAAAGACACTTTTAAAGCTTCTAACTTGCAACTGGACTTTGCTTATTAACAAAATAGATGAGTGTGTGTATGGATGTTTCAGCAGTAGTAATCCTTTGTTGATTTGATGCTGCACTCATGAAGGATTTGGAAATGGAAAATTCAGGACATGGTGGTAGCAGGCTGGCCACAACCTTTTACGTTACACTACTGCTTTTCATACATGTACAATGTTTTTATGTATAACAGGCTCTACAGTAATGATTATAACAGCTATAACTCTTATTAAACATCTAGAAACCTGATAATTCTGAAAAATGTGCAAATGGGATTCGTATTATGTTGCGAGCTGTATTATTTCCACGGATCTTGTGTCTATGAGGTCGAACAATCTTCCATAATTTTTATGGTTTGACTCTTATTGTAATTGTAACAGAAGAAGCTGTATTTTGAGATTATATCTCAAATAATTTGTGAAATACTGTATTACTGCCTAGTCATTCTCCAACACATCAAACCCCAGCTCTCTTTTCACAGATTATCCTGTCCTCCACTGCCAGTTACAGTACATCTCTAAGGCTCAGTCCACAGTCCACCTGCATGCGTCCCTTCTCAGCTCTGTGCAAAGGAATTAGTCTCACTTGCTTGAACTTGACCTACTCTTCTGCTCTAAATCGGGATGCCCCACTTACTTTGAGAAAATCCATCAAAAATCCAAAAATAATGAGTGGAAATTCTGCAACATACAGTATATCCCTCAATCTCTGCAATCCGGTGATCTCTGCAAACTGCCATAACTTCTTGTTCAACACAGTTGGTGCTGAGCTAAAACCCCCAGTTACCACATAATCAACACTCCTTGAGCAAGATTGAAATTAGATCACACGTTACACCATCTAACCCTGAAACTTCTGTAAACATGCTGTGAACTACAACTCTGTCACTTTAATTTCCTTACCATGTTAGCGGATTAAATATCCCATAAGAAACCCATAGCTTCCCTACTTGATCATTTGATATCAAGACCTTACTTTCTTTCTATTATTATCACCACATCAGTCATTTACATGGTCCTAACATGTTTGCTCTTTCCCTGGTCTTTTTAAATTAAATAATCAGATACAGTATATTTATTTATACTGACATTTTTATTTCTAGAGTTCATCCTAAATGTAATGTTTAACCTGTTAAACAATTTATTTTTTATTATTCAGTTTAAATGTTTTAACATGCAAGGTGCAAAGATACAGACATCCTTATCTTTAAAAGTCACCCATAAGTGATTCTTGGTGTCTCCAAAGTCTCTTGAGTGGCAACTAGTACTCACCAGTATGGGGTACCAATAAAGGACTTTCTCTTCACAACAGATGCATTGATTTCTGCTGCTACTCCAAAATCCGCTATGGGAGAAAGATAAATAAAAAAGAATACAATTGAAGGAATGTATGGCTTTGTTTATGTGTGAGACCAGCGAACGGCTTGACTGACCTAGTTTGACATCTCCTCTCTCAGTCAAAAGAATGTTGGCTCCCTGTGGAGTACAAAATAAGACAATGAGTGCACACATAACCCTTGATTCTTACCTATACACTAACCCAACAACACCGCCTCCCCCATATCTCTTCTATACACACACACACACACTCTCTCTCTCTTTGTTGAACACTCATTCGATGCATTGATGCAACACACAGCACAAGTGGGATTATTGTTAAAATGACTGGTCTTACTTTTATATCTCTGTGCATTTTTCCCATCATATGTAAATAATGTAGTCCCTGTGAAAGAAAGAAAATGGTATCATGTGCATGTTTATCGCACAACATTATACAGCATAAGGAGGTTTGGAGAGAAAAGTTCTTAAAGATTAATCTTTACTGTGATGCCGAGTTTAACCTCACAACCACATATGCATATAAATCACAAGTGCGACTGCGGACCCTAATCCCAAAGCAAAACCAGGCCTTCATGGTTGCAGCCTGGCTGTTGGGATTAATACTCGTTGTGTTAATGAGGCATGGCACTAATGTCAGGTGAGAAGAGCGCCACCGTCAGCATTCTAGTTCACTCCAACAGTGTTCAGTGGGGTAGACATCAGGACTCTTCATTTCTTCCACACCATCTTTGGCAAACCGAACCATGTTATTGGAGCTCACTTTGTTTACAGGGGCATTCTCATGCAGGAACAGGTTTGGGCCCTTTAGTTCCAGGAATTGGAAATCTTAATGTGACAGCATGCAAAGACATTGTGAATGACTGTGTTTTGTAGGAGGTGAAAGAAAATACAGTAAAAGGAACAGTTTGTGGAGGAACCACAAATGGGAGTGATGGTCAGGTGTCCAAAGACGTTTGGCCATATACTGTACATAATCAGTCAGGCAGCCTTTGTTCTGTAATATTGACAGCAAACTCTTCCTTACCTGTAGTGTTTCTCTGCATACGTATGCAATCTGTCTCTCTTTCAGGGGTCCAGTCACTGGAAACACACCATTCACCTCTTTTAGAAACTTATTAAGGTATTCCTAAGTTTTTAAAAGTTTGCCAATTAAAAATCTTTTCAATGAAAAAAAAAAAAAACTTACTCAATAACCAATAAAGTGTCACTGACATACTGTAATAGTCAACAATATGGTTGGCAGTAAGCCCTGCTAAATGTTACCATGGTAGATGTCTTGTAGTGACCCTCCTCCACAGAACTCCATGCAGATCCACAGTTTGTTGTTTCTGTTAAATTTGGTAGTGTGATTAAATTTGGTAGTGTGTCACTGCTATCTATAATCAATTCAATCAATATAATAAAAAAATAAATTTGAATGACTATTTGAGCATAAATGGGAAAAAACCTGAGGTAGCTGCCAAAGTATGCCACAATGTTTTTGTGCACGCAGTCCTTCATCATGGTAATCTCCTGCTGAATGCTTGAAATGTCATCTCCTAAAACACAGACAGTTTTAATTTGGTCTAAATCTACCTTTTGGGTTACGGAACTAAGTGTAATACTACAACCTCTTTATAAACATGTGCTAAACAACAGTTTCATTTGAAAGTATTACCCATATACACACACATACACACATATATAGGCCTATATATACACACACACACACTAGATTTTATATATATATATATATATATATATATATATATATATATATATATATATATATATACACACACACACACTAGATATATATATATATATATATATATATATATATAATCTAAAGTGTCTTCTCTGTTACATATTTGTCCAGTTGTGCGTGTAACAACATGTTTGTCACAGCTACTTTTTAAAGAAGTAGCACTTCTGGGCTCCAAAATGCATTTAGAGAACACAAAGTGCTTGATTAACCATAAATAGACCTGACTGATTGACCTGATGATACTTTCTTGGGATTTGCCTCATCATAATGCGATAGTTTTGTGGAACTATGCTCTTGATACACTTAATAGTAAGGAAACCAGAAGTTGTGTGGACAGTTGTAGCTTATGACCTACCAGCATCCAGTTTGACTACTTTGATGGCTGCAATGATCGCTGTCTCAATGTTACGCGCCTATAAAGAGATTGGAAAACAAAAATAGAAAACTAATTAAACACTGCAAATATAGATGCATCAAGTCATAATCCATATCGGCTGCCGCTCTTCATCATGTGGCACTTAAGTAATATCTGCATTACAAAGCCTTAACTGGCACCACCTGTTCTGTATGTATGTATTTTTAATATATATACAGTATACAGAACACTACCCCATCAGGATTTACATTGGTTTAATTTTTATATAAAAATTCAATCAATGTAAATCCTGATGGGGTAGTATCGCCTTGCACCGCCAGCGTCCGGGTTCGATTCCCATTTTTGTGTGCATGGGGTGTGCATGATCTCCCTATGCTTCGTGGCTTTCCTCCCACAAGACATGCAGATTAGACCAATTGGCGAGCCCAAATTGCCCATAGCATGTGAATGAGTTTATTCCACCTCCAAGATCTCCAAGAAGTGCTCCAGATCGATCAGATTCTAAGGGGGATCTTTTACTGTATACTTGGAATCTTTCAGTACACTGTAAAAATTTTGTTGTCTTTACAATAAAACAATGCTAGCAGTTTCCAAAATAATTTCATAAATATATGCTAGAATTATAAGGAATTCCTTTTTGTACTGTGTGAATTTGCCACGCACCAGTATGAGTTTAAAACTACTTTCTCCTGTTTATTACGCTGTCGACAAAATGTCGGTCAGTTGAGAATATTTATGAACCTAACTGTAAATCTGTCATTTATTTGTCCACAGCATTACTAAATTTACCATACTCCATGTTCACTGTGGTTCCTTGCACTTAGATGTTCCAAGCAGATTTTATTTAGTACAGTCAACATATATAGGAAAATGCATGTTTTTTATGGAACTTTTCTTTTTCACTCTCTCTTTTTAGGAAGGATATAAATAGTTTATATGGTAATGTGATTTTTAAAATATGATTTTACAATAGTTAATGGACCACTACAATAGTCTTCTAATTACTGTTTAGGCTGATGTATGTTTTTACGGTGCTTTGTTGTTTTAAAACTAATCAGAAAGCAGAATGTCTGGTCCATTCTAAAGCATTGATCTTAATGTTTTTTTTTTATGAGAAAGGGGTTTTGCCTGACCACCTTACCCATATGAAAAACATCCAGCAGTGATTGACCAGATATTTTAAAAGCTACTTTAATGTTGGTATAGGTCTCTGGGTCCTTCTGTCCATTTTGAACATCCTGTTCTTTGTCATGTCACTGTGAAGTTTCATTTTCTCCACATCTTGTTTACGGCTTTCATGATGCTCTATGCAACATTCAAAGTATTTGAAATTGGAATGAATGAATGAAGTCAGGAATTATTCTGTTCTCATCTAATTAAAACCTACTTTGAAAAAATTACCCCATACATGCTTTGTAAGCTTACAGAAGATCATGGCTTTAGCAGATGGATTAAACCAAGAATTTTACAGACAGAGCAGCTGATCTTTATTTGGGGACAGAATTACTTCATCTTTTAGATGTGTGTGATAATTATGTTTCAACATGAGTTCATTGTGTGGCTGGTTAATTATGTGCACTGTCACGTAGCCTATTACTTTAACCAGGTTAATGTAAGTTTTATTTTTATATTTTTCCCCCTTTTGTTTTTTTATTTAATTTGATGGTTGTTCAAATATGGGTTTAAAAGGGTCTGACATGATTTATCTTGGAATCTCTGTTTAAATTATAAAACTTGCAGTTTTACATCTTTATAACTTTTAATAAAATATTTTATTACGCAAAACCTCCTATAACTGGGGATGTGGCTATGTTCGAATTAAGCAATGACATTTAAACTTATGTTAAATAGGAGTGGGTACACACCTGCCATCATTTAAGTGTCTCTGATTAACCCCAAATAAATGTTAGGGCTACAAAAGAATTTCCAAGACTTTAGAAATGCCACGGAACACAGTGTAGACAGGCATCATCAAGTGGAAAAAAATATGGCATTATTGCAACAGTATATATGGAAACTGATAAAAAGACGAGAGCAAAACTGGTCAAGGGAGCTGCCAAGAGGCCTACAGCAACATTAAAGAAGCTGCAGGAATTTCTTGTAATTATTGGCTACGTAGTATGTGATAACGATCTCCTGTATTCTTCATACATACGTCCGGACCATGTTGAAAAGTGTGATGAAAAGCCCGAAAATGGCTTATGGTCTGATGAAACCAAGGTTAAACTTTTTGCCCATACTTCAAATAGGTAGGTTTGGCACAAAAGCAACACTGGATCATAGATTATTCAAGCATGGTGAAGCATGGTGAAGCATGGTGAAGGCAGCAAATACAATTGATGTTGGCACAAAACCTTAAGGCTTCTGCTAGAAAGCTAAAGATGAAGAGGAATTTCTTCTTTCAACATATCAACAACCCAAAGCATACATCCACATCAACAAAAGAATGGCTTCACCAGAAGAAAATTAAGTTTTGAAATGGCCCAGCCTGAGCACAGACCTGAATCTGTTTGAAGATCCAAAGAGGGCTGTGCACAGAAGATGCCGTAGCAATCTGACAGGTATTTGAGCGTTTTTGCAAAGAAGAGTGGGGAAATATTGCCAAGTCAAGATGTGCTATGACTCCTAATCCAAAAAGATTAAGCGCTGATACTATAACTACATTATTACAGTTTATTTTTTATTTTTACTTCTTTCCTCGAAAGATTTCAGTTTATATTTCAATTGAGTTATACAGCTTATAGGTCACATTAATGGTGAAAAAAGGTCGGAAATTATTTACCTCTCATTTTTTATATAACAAAAACCTGACATTTTAACAGGGGTGCATAAACTTTTGATATCCACTAAAAGCATACTATAGACTACATCTTTTTCTAGTGGCAATGCCAGCAGAACTGAGAGATCTGTTAATGCTAAAAAGGGAAGCTCTAAATAAAAAGGAAGTTTAACTTTGCTGGTATAACCAACTTAATTTCAGCTCCCTATATCTTACTGTAGCAAAAGCTGTACTGTTACTGTATTATAATGTAACCATGACATGGCACAGTTTTTTACTTCAATGAGTCAAAGAAGAGCCTATGATCCACAGGTTATATACAAGTAAAGCACGTGCATGAAAGTCCTCACATTACTGACCTCAAAACTTAGTAACATTATCTATTACTCATTAAATGTATTTTGGACAGTAATTTAGTAGGTAAATATAAAAAAAAATCCCCCGGTATTATAACTCTAATTGACTCTTAATTGAGATTAATTATATTAATTAAGTATAATTAAATCAGCTTAAATATATATGAGCATGTATCACCTTGCATAAGCTTGTAGGCCTTTACAATCCATTCCTGCAAAACCGTTTGCCTGATCAACATAAGACCTACTTGTCTTAAGATCATTATCAGGAGGGATGCATTGCCAGCTTGTAACCATGGTGATGCAAGCACCAATGACGGATCAGCTGACACAGGGAAGGTGACATCAGTAAAAAAAAAAAAAAAAAAAAATAGTAGCGCCGCTGATTTCCTGTTTTCTTTCCTGTTCTACCCAATCACATCCTGTGAGATCTTTCTCACAGGATCAAAATGCATTCTGTGAGATTAAACTACATGCTTCAAAACTGTCTGTACACGTGTTAAATATAGGTCAGATACTGGTTGATCAGACACAGCAAACTGTTCATACAGGTTCACACAAATACAGACATATTTTTATGTTTAATTAAAAAATTGATGCAAGATGAAAATCAAAAGAGAGATAACATGAAATCAAAGATTCCATACAAAGTCTGTTATATTTCAGGAGGGAAAAGGGCTGACTTGACAACGACACATCTGATACCTTCCACAAAAAAAACTGCTTGCTGTCGACCCTCCCTGACACCTTCTTTAGTCACTGGTGTGTGGTTTTCCTGTTGCACTTGACTGAATGTTGTACCACATGCAGAACATGCAGTTACAGCTATACTTACTTTAAATGTCTATTTGGTGCTTGACATTTCATTTATTTATTTTTATGAAAATGATGTTCACAGCTTTCGCCTGTCTAACATCTATCTAATCACCCGTACATCAGGTGAACCATGGAGTCAGATGATGAAATTAGGGTTTCCTGTGGTCTAACTGTCAACGTAACTTTGTCAATTTGTTCACCATCGCTTGCTTGAATCAGTGTATCATCCTAAACTCCTGAGACTAATCAACAGGTTGCAACATTGTAACCATATGTACCTATATAGGTTTCTACTTCAAACCCAGGCCGTTTGGAGCACAGGTGGCTCCAGCAAAGAACCTTTTCCAGATTGCACACTGAATATTTGGATGGGTCACCTGCAGTATGGAGTCAGATAGCAAATAAACAACTGAGATACTCATTGTTCTCAAGAAAACATTATTTAAACTAGCTCTGGATTTGTCCCAGGTGCTTACACATTACAAGTATCATCCCAAACAGCACAGATATTCTTTTAAACAGGGGAAATGTGATACGCTGAACACCACTATATGAAGCAATTAGATAAGTTAGTTAAAATAAAATAAAAAATCGAGACGACTAGCTAAAGTCTTAAGCAGTGAGACTATGTAAGAGAGCTGGCAGTCGGAGACGTCGCCGTTAGCAGTCTACATTTCTAAGTGTGTACCTTGAAAACATCTCCGTACGTGCCGCTCCCAATGCGCGTGATCAGCTCGTAATCGTCCAGCGGGTTGCTGTTTAACACGCCGATGTCATCCATTGTGTGCAGTGTTTCTGCACCGCTCGTCACTCAGCCATGCACAGGAACGCAGTTTCTGTTGTGAAGCTGTTGTTTGCACGAGAATCAGCGTGTCGCCACTTCCTCGTTAGCATCAAGTGTTCAAAGGAAATGGCTCCTGTAATGGAGTTACATCGCGCTGTTCTGCTGGGCCATGGGCTGTGTATGCTGTCGAGGAACTATATTATTCAGCAGCAGTACAGCCTGCGGTGTACAGGAGAGCCGACACGCACTTACAAGCGAAAAGCAAACAACCACCATCTTATTTAACCTGAGCTCAGACTGATGCGGTCGGAAGTGTGTTTCCGTCAGTAAAGTCCCCTGACGGACATGCCGTGGCAGTATGTAGTTCGGCACGTTCAGGGAAATATTTAACAGGATAATTGATGTGTGCATAGAGATGAAAGGTTCTTGGACAACATCTTGTCCTACCTGGTACCATGTTAACACACGCAGCACGCGACCTGAGTCATTATATGGCCAGCAGCGCCACCTTCAGGATGTTCACAGTAAATACGTTACAGAAAATACAAAATACACTGATGCAGCACCTTCTCTAAAAAAGCAAATAGGCACTGGATCAACACTGAACCGTAGTCAATATTGTTGCCATTGTTTGTTGAGTAATTAGTGTTTATTGTTTGTAATTTCAATAAATTGTCCACAGAAGGGCAGCACCATCGCCTTGCACCTCCAGGGGCCAGGTTCGATTCCCAACCCAAGTCTGTGTGCATGGAGTTTGCATGTTCGCCCCGTGCTTGGTGGGTTTCCTCTAGCTACTCGGGTTTCATCCCACAGTCCGGAGACATGATGATTAGGTTAATTGGTGTTCCCAAATTGCCCATAGTGTGTGGATGAGTGTGTGTGTGTGTGTGTGTGTGTGTGTGTGGATGAGTGTGTGTGTGTGTACCCTGCAAAGGATTGGCACTCTGTCCAGGGTGTACCCCGCCTTGTTTTCTTAGTCTCCTAGGATAGGCTCTAGGCCCCCTACAACACTGAATACAGGATAAAGCGGTATAGATGATGAGTGTGTGAGTGAATGAGTAAATGATGCAGCACCTCCTCTAAAAAAGCAAATAGGCACTGGATCAACACTGAAGCATAGTTAGTTTGTCTTTACACTCTGTACACATTTAGAGCTCATTGAGCCGAACAACTTTCACACTGCATGTCATGGACTCATGGAGACTCAGGAGGCTGTTTATTTTGGGTCGTTTGCGAAAAAGCACCCGAAGGATTTTAATATACTCCTCCTAGAAAATTTATATTGTACGATCGCCACCAAACCGGGCCGATGCGTTCTAAAGACACTAAGGATGCAGAATTGTAGAGGGATTTTTGATATCTCAAACGGGTCAGCCGTTATAATGTCTTAAACTTACGTTGAAAAATGATTAATAACTTTCTGTGTGGCATTATATTGAATGACATTATATTTAGTGACACGTTCAGTGACATCACATTGAGTAACATGATACTGTAGTCTGATGCTTATTTTCAGCATCTGTGGCCTATTGTATACATGTACACATCACGAACGTTAACACTCACACACACGCACACACAGAAACACTTAAATTACACACACATTACAAATGTTAACACTCTCACACTCACACAGACACGCATACACAAACGCACTTATATATTACATATCACAATTTCTAACACTCACACACTCACGTCTTTGTCGCACACGACCGCATGCAGAAATACACACTCACACACATTAACAAGTCACATGTCTCAAACACACACATCACACACATACTAACATACACACAACAAATGTTAACACACAGACTCACACACCACACCCACAAACATGCACAAACACATTTACTCGTCACACACAGACTGACACATCCAAATGTCACACACACATACCTCTCTCTCTCACTCTCAGACACACTAACCCTCGCGCACAAACACACACTAACGCACTCAACAAATATTTAGGGCCCAAACTGACATCAGCCATGTATAGTGTTTGGCGTGTGCAAGTTGTGCAGTGCAACCGGGTGGCGATGGCAAAGAGTGCTTGGGCCCGTCATCGTTGCTTGCAACTATATTTATTATTATTATTATTAGTCATCCATCCATTATCTCTACCGGTTATCCTGCGTAGTGTCACAGGGAACCTGGAGCATAAACTGGGGCACGAGAAAGGGTATACCTTAGATGGGGTACCTACACCTCGCAGGTCACAAGCACACACACACATGCACACACCCAATTACACAATATGAGTAAAATGTCAATCAGCCTACACAAAGAAAGAATGGAATCTCTGAGAAATCCCACCTTCAGTGTGAACCAAGTTCAGTGTTCCACTCCAGCACATACAGGGTCTGTGGGATTCTTTTGCAATCCAGATTGCCTCTTCTGTGAGCCTGTGGGCAAGTGGGGAATACTGTAACATCTGCTAAAAATCTGAGGATGTGCTTTTGATCATTCAGCCTACTTAGATAGTAGGCTGAATGATCAAAATATATATGAAATCTCACCTATATATATATATATATATATATATATATATATATATATACTACTCACAATAAGTTCGGGATATTGTGAGAGACTTAGTGGATGTCATACATACAGTGTTTGTTTAACTTCAGACATTTTTGGGATAGGGAGGCAATTGTATTGGGGTGACAGACACACCTCATTTTGTGTTTTCCATGTAATGGTCTCATTGTGTACAGGTGTGCCTTATATTGGGGCCAATCCCAAAAGACAACCTTTTTCAATGTGGCATAAATTTCAACATTCTGTGGGTATAAAAAGCTGGTACTGTCAGTAAGTCATTCCAAGTTTATAATTCAAACAGCCATGAACACATGACGTCACTTAACAGGCTAGCAGCGCCACCTGGCCATGGCGTGCCTCCGGGTCAGTGGCAGTCAGTCAGATGTTGCTCGTGAACTTGGTGTGTCATCAGCAGACTTGCATCAAGACACAGAACTACTGGAGGAGTTCATGACAGACCCAGTAGTGGAGCCCCACGAGTGATAGACCGCAACGATGACCAGTACCTAAGGACCTATGCACTCAGACATCGTTATGCAACTGCCACACAGCTGCAGGCTGATTTACGAGATGCGAGCGGTACTAGGGTTTCCAGACAAACCATTCGCAACCGACTCCACCACTTTGGCTTGAATGCCAGACGACCGTTGCAGGTGACTCTACTGACACTAAGACATCGCCGTGGACGTTTGCAGTGGGCACAAGATCATGTGACCTGGACAATGCAGCAGTGGTCTACCATCCTGTTCACTGATGAGTGTCATCAGCGTTGCTGAAGAAGGCGAGGTGAGCGATACGCTGAGGTCAACATGGTCCCCAGTGTTTGCTTTGGTGAAGAAGGTGCAACAGTCTGGGCAGGCATCATCAGTCAGTGCAAAACAGATTTGGTTATTGTACATGGCTCAGTCACTGCATGTTCTTAGCTCATAGACATCATAGAACCCATCATCATCCCCCAATTCCGCCAGCACACCCCCAACTTTCTGTTAATGGATAATAATGCTCCACCACATCGTGGCAGAATTGTCACAGCTCGACTTCAGGGAGTTGGAGTGCCTCATATGGTATGGCCATCAATGTGCCCTGACCTGAACCCCATAGATCATGTCTGGGACCAGTTGAAGCAGAGACTGGATGATCGTACCCCACCCCCACATGACCTGGCAGAACTGCACTTGTGAAAGAGTGGAATTCATTGCCTCAGAACAACATCATGAGGCTAGTGAGGAGCATGAGACGTCGCTGTCAAGCTGTCATTGCGGCAAATGGTGGAAACACCCGCTACTGACATTGTCCAGTACTTGGACTATTCCCCCCACCCCTGCCCCCTGTAAAAACAAACAAAAAAAATTTTCAGACTAATGGAATTGTGTTTGACTAATGGCACTTAGTTATTAACCTAGTTAACCCAGTGTAGGCATCTATCCAGTAATGTAAACTTTAAAGCACTTTTTGTAAGGTTTTGTCTACATTTTGGGGGTAATAAATATTAAACTAATGAAAATGCTGTTTCTTCTCATACATTATTAGTAATATCAAAGGGAACTTTTACAGTACTTATTTTATTCAAATTCAGAGAAAATAGGAAAAGCACTCATGTAAATAACAATATCCCTAACACATTGTGTATAGTGTATATTGGGATAGCACATGGTGTTCCATGTAGGGATGACCAAAGTACATTTTGAATAAGGGCATATCTTGGTCAAACAAGAGCATATGAGTGAGGACTTGTATGCTAGATTGGATAGTAAGGGTGAGGTGGATCTGTACAGGTTGGCGGGGCAGAAAGATAGAGATGGGAAGGATGTGCAGCAGGTTAGAGTGGTTAAAGATAGAGATGGAAATGTATTGACAGATGCCAGGAGAGTAATGGGAAGATGCAAAGAGTACTTTAAAGAGTTGATGAATGAGGAAAACGAAAGAGAACAGTGAGGAGCATGAGAGGTCGCTGTTAAACTGTCATTGCAGCAAGGACTCCCAACATACTGCAGGCGATTTGAAAACACCAGTCAGCGTTCCCCGTATGTCTTTGGACTGTGAGAGGAAACTAGAGGACCTGGAGGAAACCCACAAAGCACCGGGAACATGCAAATTCCATGCACACAGAGAGAGATAGGATTTTTCTGACCCAAAGTGAGCCACCGTGCTCCCTATTTTTTAACTATCAAATCTTTCATTCATGACCATAGACAAAGCAAAAAGGCTAGCATGGCAAAAATATTAACTTTTTATTTACTGCATCGTTTTACAATAAATGAATTAAAGGTTCATTTAAGGTTTACATTGTCTTTTATTTTACATAACAGTGGGCAGAATATCAGACAAGCCTCAAACTCCAAACTGATAAATTACTCGTTAAATATAAAAATACTAAAACTAATATACAACAAGAGCTGAGCGTTGGCGCCATCTTGCGTTGTAGTCTCCCCCTCACTTTGTCTTTACGTTGTACCTTGCTAGCCTTGGGGCGTGCGCATGCGCAGTGCAGATAGCTGCTTGTAATGGCTGCCAGATAGTATAAGTGATATTCGATATAGTGCTTATCGTCACCGGGAAACGTTGGATATAATAGTCCGCTAACATTTCCTAAACCGCGTTAAAATGGTTTATGTCAGTACGAAGACATACGAGAAGACTGTACTGAACAGCGACAACGTAAACTGATATCATGTAAGTATTCTGGTTGTCAGTTTTTTGTGAGGAAGGAGCGGAACATCTTGGCGTGTAAAGCTAACTAGGCTAGGCTAAGCTAAGATACGCCAACGGCCACTGTGGTACAAATTCTGGAAAAAAGAACTAGGAGTCTACTTGTAAAAGCACTTATTTAGCTTGATAGTACATAATAAATTTGGTCAGTTCAAGAACTGCAGAGTTTACACTTTGCTTGTTGTGGTGTGGTTTAACAATCATTTGCCACAGTAACGCTTGTTATAGATAACCACTGAGCTGCTTAACTTGCTGATTTTATCTCGCCTCCGGCCAGCTTTATTGACCCGACACTTTTAAAGCCTGTGGGAGTTTATCAAGAATCAGATTACCATGATGGTGTCTGCTTTGTTTCTTATGTACTGTTTTTGTTTAGATTATTACAAATATTACTAGCATGCCTTGTTTAGCGACTCAAATTTGAATTTGCGGGGTTACTATAGGTCACGATTGTCAGGCCAATCAGTCTGCACTGGATGCCCTAAGTTCTATCTATCTATCTATCTATCTATCTATCTATCTATCTATCTATCTATCTATCACAGTATGTTAATAACAAAAATAAAATACACTGAGTGCAAATGTAAGGTATAGAAATTGTTTTGATTGCTAGATAGTTTTGACACTTCAGTTAGCCTTGGCACAAATTTTTCAATATTGGTTTGGTGTTTTGTGACTCTGCATTGTTAATCGGAAAAAATCATGATGTCGTTTAATCTCATTTTTGAATTATGGTGATTCACTTGCATGTATTTCCCTGCATTCAAATCACACTGCATTCACATGTTTCCTTATTTACTTGACAATAATTCCAATCAAACTCATTGGTCACACTTGCACAGTATAAAACAAAATTGACCAATCAGGAACAAAATGGTTCAGTCGTATATCTCGATTGCTTTTCTCATCTTAGTTTCTCATGTACAGCGTTTCGCTGTCACTCATGTTGCATGTAACAAGAAGGCAGCCCTAAACAGACTATTCGGCTTACTATATACACACACACACAGTTGTGGCCAAAAGTTTTGAGAATTACATAAATATTGGAAATTGAAAAAAGTTGCTGCTTAAGTTTTTATAATAGCAATTTGCATATACTCCAGAATGTTATGAAGAGTGATCAGATGAATTGCATAGTCCTTCTTTGCCATAAAAATTAACTTAATCTCCAAAAAACTTGATTGGGTTAGAATGGCAGACTTGACATGTTAAAAGGAGGGTGATGCTTGAAATCATTGTTCTTTCATTGTTAACCATGGTGACCTGCATAGAAATTTGTGCAGCCATCATTGCGTTGCATAAAAATGGCTTCACAGGCAAGGATATTGTGGCTACTAAGATTGCACCTAAATCAACAATTTATAGGATCATCAAGAACTTCAAGGAAAGAGGTTCAATTTTTGTTAAGAAGGCTTGAGGGCGTCCAAGAAAGTCCAGCAAGCACCAGGATCGTTTCCTAAAGAGGGTTCAGCTGCGGGATCGGAGTGCCACCAGGAATGGCAGCAGGCAGGTGTGAGCGCGTCTGCACGCACAGTGAGGCGAAGACTTTTGGAAGATGGCCTGGTGTCAAGAAGAGCATCAAAGAAGCCACTTCTCTCTAAAAAAACATCAGGGACACATTGATCTTCTGCAGAAAGTATGGTGAATGAACTGCTGAGGACTGGGGCAAAGTCATATTCTCCGATGAAGCCTCTTTCCGATTGTTTGGGGCATCTGGAAAAAGGCCGGAGAAGAAAAGGTGAGCGCTACCATCAGTCCTGTGTTATGCCAACAGTAAAGCATCCTGAGACCATTCATGTGTGGGGTTGTTTCTCATCCAAGGGAGTGGGCTCACTCACAATGTTGCCCAAAAACACAGCCATGAATAAGGAATGGTACCAAAACACCCTCCAACAGCAACTTCTTCCAACACTCCAACAACAGTTTGGTAAAGCACAATGGAGCACCGTGCCATAAGGCAAAAGTGATAACTAAGTGGCTCGGAGACCAAAACGTTGAAATTTTGGGTCCATGGCCTGGAAACTCCCCAGATCTTAATCCCATTGAGAACTTGTGGTCAATCCTCAAGAGGCGGTGGACAAACAAAAACCCACTAATTCTGACAAACTCCAAGAAGTGATTATGGAAGAATGGGTTGCTATCAGTCAGGATTTGGCCCAGAAGTTGATTGAGAGCTTGCCCAGTCGAATTGCAGAGGTCCTGAAAAAGAAGGGCCAACACTGCAAATACTGACTCTTTGCATAAATGTCATGTAGTTGTCGATAAAAGCCTTTGAAACGTATGAAGTGCGAATTGGGATATAACTTGCTGTATTAGTTAAATAAACCTGACAAATTGATTTTAGCTGCTACACAGAGACTTAAATTTAACTTAAATTAATTTTTTGTATAAAATTATACGAAAAGATTGAGAAATAAAACATTTGGGAACAGTAAATTCTAAAAACTATGTACTTAATTTCACACTATGAATGAAAGGCTGTGACATTTACTTTATGCTGATAAAACAATATTATGAACTAACACGAGATGAAGTACTGATAATGTAATAAAAGCACAAGTGCTATTTGTTGGTTATTTATTATTGTTAACATTGTGTTTGTTGAGTAGCTTTTAATTTATTCCAGTGTTTCCCACACATAGAGTATACTTGGCCGGGTCGTGAATATTGGCAGTTGCTCAAGTGTATTTGCCCTTTTCAAAAAACTATCCGGAAGAATGATGCCATCCAAGATCGATTAATTAGTAGCAGACAGTACACCAGAGGTGTAATGTCCACTACTAATTAATCGATCTCTGATGATAAAAAGAATAAGAATAGTGTATTTACAGTTGCAGAGGCACACAGTTTCACAAGGTGAGCAGTACTTTCTTTAACCCAGGAAGATTAATAAAACTCAAGCAGCACAGTTCTGTGTGGCAACACGTGTTGACAGGGGAGGCTTCAGATATCACACTGTGTTTGATATCACAAGTTATCATTACTTTTAAAATGTGTATTTTAGTGCTTTTGGAACATGGGAATAATGTCACATAAAAAAACATAGTAATGCTAAACTGCTTTATGGAGCAGCTACCTGCTCTGACAAACAGTATCATTTCTATACAAAAAAAAGAAAGTTTAATTTTTAAGTAGTGTTTAGTTCACAAATAGATTTTAGACCTGTGGGAAACACTGTATTCATTGTAAAGGTTCTAAAATAAATGTAAAAAATTTTTATCCTGAGTGCAATAAATGGTTTGGTTAAAAAAAAAAATAAAAAAAAATTGTATGACAGAATTGTGGAAAAGAATCGTGATTCACATTGTAGGGAAAATTATGTAGCCCTACTCTATATGCTCTACACTCTACTCTATATGTTGTGACTAATATCAGTACAGCTGTGATGTGACCTTAGGTAGGGTTGGGTATCATTTGGGTTTTTTATGATATCAGTGCTAACTTGATACATTTAAAATGGTACCAATGCCTGAACCGATACTTAAAAAAGCAGAAAAAAACGAGCCACAAAAAATGGTGGATAATATTCAAGTATGGCTTTTTATTGAAAAGAAATATATATTTAAGTTTAAAGCGCACATAAGTATAATTAAATACTAAATATAACAAATTTACGTACTACCTAACCCAACTAAATTAATAACACAAATAACAGCAAAATAATTTATATTATTGGTACAATTTATAGTATATTTTTTATATTCTTGGTACAAACCAGTTTAAAATTTCAGCAATCCTGTTTGCAGAAATATTACAATGCTTTATCTGGCAAAGTACGACACTTCACCTGACATTCCTACTGTTGGTTTGACGGGGCGCAGGATGACTGGGGCCCTCTGCTTTTAACTTTATCCCATGTGTCCTCAAATGTTTTGACGTTTTTCTCTTTCCTCGCAGAGGTTAAAAGACTTGTGTTGCATGTCACAGCATCAGAATCCTTTGTTGTGAAATTATTATTAAAGCTTTCAGACTTGCGTTCACGTTTTCTCAGACAGGGAAATTATTTTCAATGCGCAGGGCGGGTGATGATGCTTCCTATGCCTGTTTTAGAGAATCCGAAGACAAAAATTTAAATTGATCACTCGGGTATTTAAGTGGCACTGAAGTGAGCCACCAAAATCTCTATTCTAATTCCGTTTTACTACATGGGTAACTAGGGTTTTGGTACCCAACTCTAGTCGTAGGCATGAAGGTGCAGCTTGATTTCCAAAGGCATCAGGTCTTTTAACAAGTTTACATTTAGCAGTACTATTTTCTAACAAACTTGACTTTTTTTTTATTTTTTTCTCTCTTTTTTTTTTTTTTTCCCCTCCTTAAGCTGGTGGCCATGGCAGTGTGGGAGCGTGTGGAGGCTGTGCTGAATGTGGGTCTCCGGGTGCCCAGCATCATGCTACTGGAGGTCCTGTACCGCTGGGATGTAAGCTCCTTTTTTCAGAAAATCCAGAGGAGCAGTCTAAACAACAACCCACTGTTTCAGTACAAGTACCTGGCTCTGTACCTGCACTATGTGGGTATGTACAATGGCATACTGACGTGTTATTTTATACTTGATGTTGATGTCTGATGTAATTCTCACTTACAAACTAAATAGTGTTGCAGAACAGTTGCAGTTTTTCTTGCGGGTTACATGGCTTCTTTTGGGCTTAACAAGACTGAAATTGTCTTAAATGATGAGAACTGAGAGAAACCTAGGGTTAAAGTTAGAATTCTCTCCCCCAATGCATATACTTGCGTGGCCGCGCACACTCACACATACTCTCGCACATGTACTCGCATGCACATTCTCTCTCTCTCTCACACACACACTTCTCTGTTCATGATTCTTCCAGTTCAGGTTGGAAAAAGAAACTGAGACATGTTTATTAAAATACTTTTCAGCCCAGATATGCTGCTGGTAAGATTAAGATTAATTGTAGGGATTAAAAAAAAAAAAAACACCTTAACAGTTTTCCATGCACCTTTTTGTTAGGAGCTGCAAAAAGGCATTTTCTGAGATCAGGACAAAGTTCTGTCTATTACATAGAGTATTGGACATCAGGGACAACTAAATGGGGACAGATAAGCAAACAGTCATGTCATTAAGCAGTTGTGTAAACATTATTGCCTTTTTAAACCATGTAATGTTTTTAAAAAGACTTGTCTGTTCATTGGTGATAGAGTTGTTGAGCAATTAATCCTGGTTCTGGTGTAATGTGGCCAGCTTTATTTGTAGTTGAGAATGTCATCCAAGTTGTTAGTCAGATAAGCTGCACAGTTTGAGGGAAAATGATCACTGATATATATTTTGTACAGCGTCAAAGTAATTGTAGATTATGTGAAATCCAGCATCTAGTCTTAGATGTTGAGTATTACTACTTTTTTATTGCCACATGCTCAAACTTTGTCAGCATTTCAGAATTGTACAGTTGTGTATGTTAGTTCGTATTTGTGCATGTATTTTCTAATTTTAGTTATATCAAACAGTTTATTACATGACCACATTGAAGCTGGTTTGGCAGATGGCTCTTATACAACAGGCTTTCATCTAGAGCTGTGAATCAAATATAGACTGTCAGCAGATTGATAGCACTGTTTCCTGTCTGACTTGTCTCAAGCAGTTATATTTCTCATAGGTTTTTAATTATTAAAACTGCTAAAGTATTTAATAAATGTGAAAATGCTGGGTAACTTATTTTTTTCAAAAGTCATATCTCGTACAAAGAGATTATAATTTTTTCATGCTTATCTTCTGCTCCCCACTCCAGTCCAGTAGGTGGTTTTATTACACCAACCGCTATGTGCTACCAGTTTGCCACTTGTTTGTCTGTTGTTTTGATTTATGAGGTAATGGGTCAACCAGGAATAAAATACAAACAAGCTGAAAGGGGCGTATTCCCACCTGTTGTAGCGGAGTCAGACATACTTCAGCCAAAAAATCGATTCCCCTTTTGTGATTGAATAATGGGACAAGGACTGTAGTTAAATTAAATGGATTAGTCGATCTTTAACAGTAGATCAACATAAGTGTGCTTCTAAACATACTGACTTGTGAAACACAGGGCTCTAAATAGCATTAAAAAGGTATAGTTTTAGCAAAAAAGTTTACAAAAAAAATTTGTAAAATGTATAAATTTGGCCACCCAATTTAACATAATACCTAGATGCTTTATATTGCAATACTGTAAGTATCATGATTTTATATCCGTATTCTATAATAAAAAGTTTTATACCTAAGCTTTGTTTAACAGCTTCACAATTGAGCTGAACCTGACTAATTAAATGTGAATGGATTAATTAAATGTAATCCACTCTATAAAACATATATAATATCACAGAATAACTCTATATAAACTTTTGCTAATAAACTAAGTGATAAACTTAAGGTGTTTAACATTTAACTTAAATGAAACAAATAATCTACATTTGTACATTTTTACTGAGCGGCACGTTTGTGTTATGTTATCCGTCATAGTTGTTGTTTCTACACAAACTTGACAAATAATGTACCCCTACCACACGGGATGAAATACATGAATTGGTAAGAGTGTATCACCCACAGGATTATAAATAAATAATGTTTTACTGACTCAGATGCCTCCAAAGTAAGACTTTAAGATCTAGGCAGTGAACACGCAGGTTGATTGGACACGTGGCTTCTAACGTGGACATGTGCGTGCAGTTCGGGGGGGGGTGGGGGACTGATCTTAGGCTTTTTAACGCGTAAAAATCTGTTTCTGTCGCTTTATCAGAAGCTTGTGCTGATCGTAATTGCCCATTAGACTAACAACCAGGCAATTCTGGTCACTGGCCAATCAACCAGTGCATGTCTATTATTACAAATAATTTTTGTATTTTTTTTTTTTCCGCTTTTGGAAATATCGATATTCAAAATGTGGACTAGTGAACAAAAAAAGAACAGCAGTGGATGCAATATAACATATAATATATGTTTTAAACTAGTCATTTTCGTAATTGTAAGGAAAAGATTCAAATTCAATTTTTTTTTACATAGCACTTTTAACAATTGTCATTGATGCAAAGCAGCTTTACACAATCAAAAGAAAATTATGGAAATTTGTATGAAATGTGAAAATTGTTATGTATCAAAATAATTATATAGGTTAAATGCAGCTCCATGTTCACTGTGCTCAGAAAATTGTTAAATAATTTTTGATGATTGTACTTGGCTAATGTTTTTGTTTTAACAAAACAGACTCCAAAGATTGGTGATCCTAAACACCTTACTCAATTTAGCTGTTGCAAAAATAATCATTCATGTTTGGTCAGGAGTTGAGATCTGTGGACTGATATAGCTGCACTGCGATGAAAGATGATGAGTATGTTCTGATTATGTCAGAAGATATTAAAGTCTTAGTGTGACTTCTTTTATAACACTCCTTTAAAATTCACCAATAAGAGGATGATATAGGATTTTACAAAACACATGGGACAGCTATGACTATGATGATGGTAGTGGTAAACAAAAAATATGTGATTGACGTCATAGTAGTCACATGACTTGTGACACACGTCACATGTATTGTGTTCATTTTGTTTGTGTCTGAAGTTTAATGCAAGTTCTATGTGGGTGTCTCAAGAGGCCTGTCTTGAAGTGTTTGGCAGTTTGCTTTAATATGCGATATATGTATAAATATATGTCTGCCGTAATTAATTTTATAAATATATGTCTGCCGTAATTAATTTTACCATCGGACTACACATATAATATAAAATATATAAAAAAAACATTATTATACATTATTTATATATTATTATAAACATTATTATATTGCATGAATGTAGTTTGTGCTGTGGTTGAAATATTTTTGTCTTTGTGTTGCTTTATATACAGCCGCAGGTGGGGTAGAGCCTCAGCATATACTGTGGCTTCAGAAAGAATGAACTTCTGTAAAGTGAGCAGCTGGACTTTATGCTCAATGACTGCCACCATTGCAACTATTACAGGGTTAGACAAAAAATTCACTACTTGGTAGCCAAGTCATGTCTGCTGTCTGTAGTTGGTCACGAGCAGCTGCTGCCTGTAGCTGCAGTCAAAAGCAAACATTATGGTGAAAACTGACTCGATTTGAGCAAATCTGTGTAGATCTAACTGATCATGTGTAGCTTATGAAGGGTGAGTTTATCAAAGTATCTGTTTTCCTCTCTCCACAGGCTACATCTTTAGCCTGGTGTTGCTGACTCTACCACGGCAGCATTTGATGCGTCTCTACCTGTATGTGCTCACCGCTGTGCTTCTGTTTGCTGGCCACCAGCTCTCCAGGTGTGTCCACAAACACTGACACACTACTATGCTTGATGCGTACTACAGAGTGGGCAAAATTTCACACTGGAGTTTGCTGGTGTCTGGTCATAGGTCTTCTGAATGAGCAGCAACTATAAAAAATCATTTAGATAAATATTGCAAATAAGCACTAACAATGAATTTGCTACATACATTGTAAAAAAATATCGGTGTACAGGGTGTGGTATATCGTGCTATATGTTATGTCCTTTGCAGGGATTATGTTCGTAGTGAGCTGGACTCTGGCTATGAAGGACCCCTGTACCTGGATCCACTCTCCATGAACCGATTTACCACAGCTCTTATTGGTAAATAATCACTTCTTGCTTCACCAGATCCGAAATTAAGAAGTATTCACTTTTGATATATTCAGTACTTTTGTTTGGTGCATTTGTTGTGCTTCTGTTTTCTTAGCATTCCCTGTGTGTGTTTGCAGTGGGTTTCAAATTAAATGCTTTCAATCATATCTCTAGCTGAAAGAGTTAACCACAGTGATAGATAAAACCTAAGAGGAAAGAACTTAGATTTCACTCTGAAGGCCTAACAAAAAAAAGCTATGTGCAAGTCAGTTAGCTGTCTAAAATTCAGGAGAAGTTGTCTCTAACTTTTGTTTATGAGAAACAGGTTGAAATAGATAGTAGTGTCATTCAGTGGATCATTTGGTGTTAGGTCTTGGGTTGGAATTAAGTTAAACAGTTTTGTGTTTTTGCAGAATGTAATTATATGTTTTTTAGGATATTTGGCAGTGTAGTTCTAAACTAGAAACAATTCCTAGAAAAACTTTGTAGTAGATGAAGGGCATCGATACTGTTTCTGTTTAAAACCGTGC
Organism: Clarias gariepinus; assembly: GCF_024256425.1. Classification (NCBI taxonomy): domain Eukaryota; kingdom Metazoa; phylum Chordata; class Actinopteri; order Siluriformes; family Clariidae; genus Clarias; species Clarias gariepinus. Next base: position 16,497,433 of record NC_071118.1, on the reverse strand, counting down.
CAACAGCAAATTCTTAGCTCACATAGTTTCCGAGTTATTTATACAAGTTACTTATACACTGTAAGTCCAGTGAGTGTGTGTAAGTGGAGTGGGTATGGTTTTTAGCCTGGTTGAAAAAAAAAAAATTTGCAAGATTGATTTTAATGCACTCTGGCAGATTTTGAGAAGAATCATTAGAGTAAGAAGTCCGTGCATTTCTGAGAGAGAACCGGTTTTTTTTTTTTTTTTTTTTTGGTCGGGTCCCAAATATACATTCATAATTTTCAAATGGTTTGAACGTCTTCTCCATTTTATTTATTTATTTATTTATTTTTTATTTTTTTATTTTTTTGGAGTGTTCAGAGACTCTGCCAAATGTTTTAATGGGGATGTGTCATAATTAAGGGAGAATCGGCAACAAGAGAAACAGAAGTAGGCTTTTATTTATTTATTTATTTATTTATTTATTGCTGATTCACTGTCTCTGCACTCTTAAGTCCCCATTTGGGGAAGAAATAGGTATGACATGATTATTTCCAGAGTAGTAGCCATTTTGGAGCGGTTTATTGTGGTGATCAGACCAAAAATGAGCAAGCTAGGGCCGGGTGAGGAAAGGGATTCGGCACAGGTCCCAAACAAATCCTCCTAATTTGAAAATGACACAGACTTTTCTCTAGCGCTCAAAAGAGCTTGCTAAATGTTTTGGTATAATTTTTGCCATAGATCTTAAATCTGTAAATGTTACTATAAGGGTTTGTTAAGCTTCTTTGCTGAATTTAGGCAAACTGTAAGGCTATTATTGTTCACTATAGCTTGCGTTGGCTTTAAGTAGCAGTAGGTCCATTGTCCCAGGATCTGTGTGTTAGTTTGTGGTTATTATTCTCCATTTCACCTTTTGAGCAATAATTAGTCTCTAGTCCATCTTTTTCTTAAGCACTAAAGCGCTGGGTAGGTTAGTGAACCTAGCTTTCTTTAGCTCTTAATTATGTTTTAATGTTTATATTGTTGACAATATAACCACGATTCCAAAACTCTTAAATATAGACAATGATTTAGATACTACGGAACCATTACTTTTTGCTGCTTATGTGTATCAGAATACGAGTTTTAAAAGCTGCAAAACAACAGGAAAATGCTGTATAATGTCCTGAACGTCAGTGAGGGGAAAAAGCATGTGACCAGAGAGAGATTACCAGGTGGTTTATTTAAAACTACAGACGTTGCAATGCTGCATTTGGAAAATTAATAAAGCAGAAAAATTTAATCAGGGTGCATTATCCTGCTGACAGAGGCCACTCCCACGGTACCTAGTGTTTTGATCTGCAACAATGTGTAAGTAGTTGGTACGTGTTCGGTGTTCCCAACAGAATTCGACAGCCATTTGATGTAAAAGGAAGTGTGATTCATCAGACTAGGGCACCTCCTTCCCTTGACTCATGATCCACTTCTGTTCTTCAAGTGCCCATTATAGGTGCTTTTAGCAGTACATACTTGTCAGCATGGGCATTCTGACTGGTCTGTGGTCTGCATTAACTTAGCAACGCCCCACAACACTGTTGTTTGGGAAGGTTCTGAACTCTTAGCCATCACAAATTGGTATTTGCAAAGTCACTCAGATCCTTAAGCTTGACAATTTTTCCTACTCCGGTGTTTATGATTTGTGCTGCTTTGTTGAATTATGGCACAATGCTAGTACAAATCAGAGCATCATGTGTAAAGGTTAAAAAGTTATGATGAAAATATAAGCTATCATTTCTGTATAAGATTCTGGAGAAGGTAGTTTATACTCTACTAATAAGTTATCTTAGTGAGCATGGATTACTTCAAGGCTCTTCACAGTACTGAAACAGCTCTGTTAAGAGTCTTAAATGATATTTATTGTATTACCGATTCGGTAACTCTGTGATTCTTCTGCTGCTTGATTTAACAACTGCCTTTAATACAGTAGACCATGACATTCTTCTGTCACGCTTAGAACACTGGGTGGGAATTAGGGGGACAGCTCTAGACTGGTTTAGGTACTATCTTATTGATAGAACTTTTTCTGTTAGCCTTGGAGATCTTGAGTCATCATCAGCTCCTCTTACATATGGGGTCCCACTGGGGTCTATCTTGGACCCCTTCTTTTCTCGTTATATTTGTTGCCGCTTGGCTATATCCTGAGAAATCATGGCATCTCTTTTCACTGCTATGCAAATGACTGTCAAATTTATCTCCCGTTAAAACAGAAGGAAGGCTACTCTGTCAAAGCGTTATTAACATGTCTAGATGATATTAAGGCATGGTTAGCCCAAATTTTTTAAATTTTAATGACAAAATGACAGAGGTTTTAGTATTTGGTCCTGGTGCCAGGGGTAAAGTTCCACCTCTGGATTTAGGAGGTTTGGAGCAGTATGTTAAACCTACAGCGTCGAATCTAGGGGTTATTTTTGATCATGGCCTTAAATTTGACAAACAGATTAGTGCTGTGGTTCGGTCTAGTTTCTCTCAGTTAAGGCAACTGGCAAAACTTAAACCTGTTTTGTCCTTTAGGCTGTTCGAAATAGCCATTCACGCCTTCATCACCACTCGCATTGATTATTGTAATGCTCTATATCTTGGGGTTTCTCAGACAGCATTACATCGGCTACAGCTGATCCAAAACTCTGCTGCTCGACTATTAACGTCTATGCGTAAAAGAGAACATATCTCCAGTTCTGGCTTCTCTTTATTGGCTCCCGGTACAGTACCGAATTCATTTAAAAATTCTCTTGGTCACGTTTAAATGTTTACATGGCTTTGCCTATCCCTATCTCTCAGAACTGCTCCAGCCCTATGCCCCACCCCGGTCTCTCAGATCATCAGATAAACATTTGCTGATGGTACCCAAGACCAAACGCAAGCTCAGGGGTGATCGGGTGTTCTCTGTGGTGGCTCCCAAATTATGGAATGATTTCCCATTGACCATTCGTGAGGCCACATCATTGAGGGTGTATAAGTCCCATCTTAAAACTCACATGTTTTCCCTGACATTTAAACCAACATGAGATGTTGATTTTATATATTGTTTTACAATTTATTACGAAAAACTTTTATTTTAATTCTATTCATATTATTATTATTATTATTATTATTCATTATTTTATTAGATTACAATGTTATTTTTTTATTTATGTGAAGCACTTTGGGGCATTTATGTTTAAAGTGCTATACAAAAAAAGGTGAGTTGAGTTGAGTAAAATGTTATTCACCATGGCATTACAGCGCTAGACACCATAGTAATAGTGTGTTTTACTTTGTTTGTACCACAATGCTTTCTCAGCCTGAAAAGGCTTCTTCCCTAAAAGAATGCATTTCAAACATCATTTGCTCTACAAAGCCCCAGAGGAAAAAATATGTATATATGAAATCCACATCTTTCATCAGTCGCTCGAAATGCTACGATTCATCCCCATGTTTTAATGAATGCATTAGATATGTATATTGATACAAACTAAAATAAAACTTAGTGAATGCCTCTATCTAATGACAAGCACATGGTATGTCAGTCTTGCATTTGCTTATCCTCTCTAGGCTATACCCAAGTGACACTGCTTAAGGTCTTTTTTTTTTTTTCTTCTTCTTCTTTTTTTTTTACAGGTCAACTGGTGGTGTGTACACTGTGCTCTTGTGTAATGCAGACAAAACAAATTTGGCTGTTCTCAGCTCACCTCCTCCCTCTGGTGGCCCGTCTGTGCCTTGTCCCTTTGGAAACTATAGTCTTTATAAACCGCTTTGCCATGATCTTCACTGGGCTTGAGGTTCTCTACTTCCTTGCATCTAACCTGCTGGTACCCTACAACCTGGCCAAGAATGCCTACCGGGAGCTTGCACAGGTGCACGTTACTACGAGATACATGTTCTGTTTTAGTAACCTGTTACATGCCTGTCTTCTAAAGTCTGTTTTGTTTTGTGTTTTAAATATGTACACACTTTGGTAAACACGTGCACATTTATGCAGTTATCCACTCAGCCAACCATGTGGCATCAGTGCAGTGCATAATAATTTGCAGATAAAGTTTAGGAGACAAGGGGCAATGTTCACATCAAAGGTTAGATTTGGGGAAAAATATGAACTGTGCTAGGAATTTCTTGCACAACAAGTTTTAAACAAGAGATCACCCAGAATTGTGCAGAAAAATGAAAGATCATTTGTATGTAGGGTGTGCAGGCTTGAATCGCCATGTTGGTAAGAAATTAAAAGAGAATGAGCAGACTGGTTTGATAGATTTTGTAGTAATCCTCCTCGGGTGATGCAGGTGAAAGCCCAACACATCAACCCTTGAGGTGTATTGTAATTTTCCTACAATCATTCTTATCAACCAGGGATTTTTAACCACAATTTTTTTGTGTAAACTCTAGAGATTCACAAAAAAGTTTGTGAAATTCCCAGGAGATCGGTAGTTTTTAAAATATTCACAACAGCTTATCTGTTGCCTACAAACATGGCATGGTTAAAGTCACAGACATTTTTTCCTCCTTCTAAAGTTTGATGTGATCTCTAGAAGCTCTTCTGATTCACTTACATACACTCTCTATCTCTCGCTCTTACTCTAGGTGTTGGAGGTATATGGGCTTCTGGCCCTGGGCATGTCTCTGTGGAATCAGCTAGTCTTGCCAATGCTCTTCATGTGCTTTTGGTTGGTGCTCTTCACCCTGCAGATCTATACGTACTTCAGCACACGGAACCAACCTCCCTCACGGGAGAGACTGCTCTTCCTCTTCCTTACCAGGTTTGAATGCAAAAAGACTCACCAGGTGTAGCCCTCCTTCAATATGTGACAGTTACTTAACAGCTAGCAGGTCTTCTCCAACACACACATAAAACCAGATAAACTTTTGCACTGCTTTTGTAACATTGTAGAGTAGCTAAACACACCCAGAAGGAATGTGCTATGCAACATCTACAATGTTACAAAAGCAGCTTTGCACTGCTTTTGTAACATTGTAGAGTAGCTAAACACACCCAGAAGGAATGTGCTATTTGCCTTTTTTATAAGTGCAGTGGCGCAAACACAGATTAGTTAGTATGTTAATGTCAACAATGTTGCTAGTTTAAAGTGATATTCGGTTGCATTTAGCTAATATGGCATCATGAAATGCATTCAGCACTGGCTAGATAGATGAAAGGCTCTCTGACATGCCTTTCGAGATCTCATTACTTATGACGGATCATATCTTTCTTGTCTTGTAAAAAGATATGATGTCTTTTAGACAAAGCATACACCAAGATGCTAGACAGTGTAAGGGGAGTTTTGTGGATTAAATTGCTATGTTTGCATGTATGCAGCATTGCAGAGTGCTGTTGTAGTCCATACTCGCTGTTGGGGCTGGTCTTTACCGTGTCTTTTGTCGCGCTGGGCGTCCTCACGCTCTGCAAGTTCTACCTACAAGGCTACAGAGCCTTCATGAATGATAACGCCATGCACAGGTCAGTTTTCAACACTGATATGAAAGGTGTGATCTAGTAAATATCTTAATTTTATATTTACTAAGAGTAATTGATTTATTTTGTTGTTCTAAAAGTTACATACTGTAGATCACTGTCAGTGTCTTACAGCTTAATGACCATCTCCCTCTTTTTTTCTTAGGGGAATGACAGAAGGAATCACTTTGCTGATTCTGTCTGTTCAGACAGGGCTTATTGAGCTGCAGGTAATCCACCGGGCCTTTCTCCTGAGCATCATCCTTTTTATCGTTGTGGCGTCTATTTTGCAATCCATGCTGGAGATTGCTGACCCCATAGTGCTGGCACTGGGGGCTTCCAGGGACAAGTGAGCATCTTCTTTTACATAAGAGCACATGTCTCCTTATAATTATTCTACTTTGCATATTATTTTATGGAGGGTAAATATTGATTACATTCATAGACTCTATAAAACTGCATAAACCCTCCATGAGTCACCCATAAGTGTAGGATCTCTGGTTGTTGCCATCTTGGCAGGAGCCCACTTTTCTTAAAGCCCAGTCAATCCATAAATAGGCATATGGGTGGACTTAACGATTATATTTTGGAATTCATTCAAACAAATATGTCACTGCAAGGTCTTAAATGTGTCAAATAGTCGTCTTTTCTCTTCCTGTTAGAGTATATTTGAAGGTTATTTTAGGCATGCATGTAGTATCAATAAGTACTAATTGTGGGGGTCTTGGCATCATCCTCTATTGACTGAAATGGTCTACTCGTCTCAACCATGGGGTTTTTTATTATAACCTGTATGTATGTTATAGGAGTCTGTGGAAGCACTTTCGAGCAGTGAGCCTGTGTCTTTTCCTGCTGATTTTTCCTGCCTACATGGTCTACATGATCTGCCAATTCTTTCATATGGACTTCTGGCTGCTTATTATCATCTCCTCCAGCATCCTCACCTCACTGCAGGTGCACACCATTTTTCAGTCAGTTATACATACACAAAAGTGGTATGAAAAACAACAATTTACACTAGGTATTGTCTTAAGCACATACTACCATTTTTAAAGAATCGGCTCTCCCTCAGGTGCTTGGCACGTTGCTGATTTATGTGCTCTTCATGGTGGAGGAAATACGCAAGGCTCCGGTTGAGAACATGGATGAAGTCATGTATTTTGTGAACGGAACCTATAGACTCCTGGAGTTTGTGGTGGCACTTTTTGTGGTGGCCTACGGTGTGTGTGAGACATTATTTGGACAATGGAGCGTGATGGGTTCCACCATAATTCTGTTGCATGCCTACTACAACGTGTGGCTGCGAGCACAACTCGGCTGGCAGAGCTTCCTGTTGCGTCGTGATGCTGTACACAAGATTCAGAGCTTACCCACGGCCTCAGCACTGCAATTACAGCAGTACAATGATATCTGTGCCATCTGTTATCAGGTGTGTGTGTGAGCATGTGCATTTATGTGAGAGTTAATTTAAGTAAAATTTATAGTTTACAGATTTTGTACTGATGCACATTTTGACAGTATTAGCACTACAGTCACAATGTATAATGTTCATAGGATGTTTTTACCTTGGTAGTTTTGTGTTCCTGTCAAGTTTGTTTTCCACCCCTTATGTTAAATTTTATCTTCTCATTTTCATGTTTTTGTAGGACATGAAGTCAGCAGTCATCACACCTTGTGGACACTTTTTTCATGCAGGCTGCCTGAAAAAGTGGCTTTATGTGCAGGAGTCCTGCCCCCTTTGCCATGGCACTCTCAAAGGCCAATCACCTTCCACCAGCCCTTCTGCCCCAGCTCCCCCTGACACATCACCAGCCAATCCAAATGCAGAACAGGAAGAGCAGCAAGATTTAGTGCCTGGGGAGAAGGCAACACAAGCTGGCGAGAGCTCCTCAAATGTTGCAACCCAATCCGGAATGGATTCCAGAATGGATAAGGAAACCATGGAAGAGGCTGCAGGTTAAATAAGCGCTACTGTCAATTTCTAGTGTCTCACCATCCCTTTGAGCAGAGCTGTGCTCTGTGATTTTTCTCAGTGGTGACTGTTTTTGCAATAGTCATGCAAATGCTTTTGCAATGCTGCCAATGTTGAGTAGTCCTCGGGACATCTTAGACTCCTGTAGGTTGTTGATCTAAACTGTATGTGCCCTTTTTTCATGTCATACACACGCAAATGCATAACGGCAGTTATAAATCTGTTGAAGGCATCGTTTTTAGGTGCTCATGAGCTCTTCAGATTTGTGAATTATTTTTCTCTCTTTATCTTTCTAACTGAATTTTAATTCCAAGTTTTTTTTTTTTTTTCAATGACATTTTGCCATAATTTCTGTAAACATCATGTTCAAGTGGTCCATAATTTTCAATTGCACCACAAATAAGCCTAAACATTTATTTCAAAAATTCTTAACCAAAAGTAGAGAAGATCTAAAGAAGAGAATTCTAAAACAGAATTAAGAAATGTTACATGTAAATATTATTACATATGTATGACATTTTAAACTGATTTTGACGGGTGTCCTCCAAATCCAAACCTTCAATCTGGATACTCAGACATATTCAGGGTCAAACAGTTATTCACAGGATGATTCGCTTGTATTTTCAACGGAGGCAAGCACTGGAAAATTATGTTGGAAATGTTGCACTATGTGAGCTGCTTTTGAGCCATCTTGGCTTCTTTCATGTCTATTATACTGAGCCTCCCAACTTGACATGGTTCTCTAAGAAATTGGTAGACCTGTTGTAGTGAGGTGGTCATTTATGTAGCTTGATGCCATGCCATCCTGCTATGACTTCCATATATGCTTCCAAGTCAGCTCTGTCCTTACCAGCATGTAACCTTTGTGAACATGAGCTACAGCCTGTTGGATATATGTGTACATGGATGTTCACATATATACTTACATATATATCTATATCTGTACATGTATAAATCACATTTAAATAAGTTTTGTTATTTGATATGCCAAACAGTATTGAAGCAGTATCAACCATTATGACGTAGCATTTGGGTTCATGGGAACACTTTGATGTCCTTTCCAGGTAGAAGTGGGATTGAGCCTAAATATGCTGAATGGGATTTTGCTGGGTTTTTTTGTTTGTTTGTTTGTTTGTTTTTTTAAATGTCAGATTGACAGTATTAAAATATTTGGTGAAATTGTGTAGATGAATACATATACAATGTATGAACACAAATCATCAGCTGAACCATATGGTTAGTGATTTTGCACATTTTGAAAGAAAAATAAAATTAAGTAGTATTTCAGTCTTTTGTACAGTTTACTTTGTGCTTTCATCATTCTTTTCTTTCAGTTCACATAATTATACAAATTAAATTGCTTTGACTTGACTCATAAACCAAGCAGTTTGCCCTTAACTGTTTTAAATAAAATGCAAGTCTACTTGCAACCCCCAATTATTCTGTTCATGGGGACATTGGCATTAAGTTATTGCTTCCTTTAAATGTTTTTTGTAAATCTGCATATTTATAATTAAAAGGTTTAGTAAATAAGAGATGTAGAAATTTTTATTTAAATTGAAACAAGCATTTTTTTCGTATTTATGAAATAATTTCATGTACAGTGAATAGTGTAGTTTTTTTAGTATGGGTCTTCAAGAAATAAACTGCCAAAAAGGAAAAAGTGCATTTTCTTACTCTGGAGTGGACAGAGGATAAAGCACATGCATATATATTTACATTTTTGCAGTTTAAATCTAATAAATCTTCATAAATATTTGTTTATATTAATAAACAATCAAACAATAATATACATTTCTAAACTTGGAATTACACAAATTGTTCCAAATAAAATTCAACAACTATAACAAACTGGTGGACTTTTTTCCTGCAAACAAATAGAAATAGGAAAAAGTATTAAATTTCATAACAGTATTGATTCAGCGCATAAAAGTCAGCTTTGATAACATGACAGTACTAGATTCCACTGAGTAAAAGTACCATTTAATACAATATGCCAGATGTACGATTATTAACTGTAGCCCACCTGCTGCTATGCACACTGTCAGGATCCTGTTTACTCCCACCATCAATAATAAGGGACCACCAAATACAGAAGACCAGCACCGACTGCATGCAATATTTAAGTATTGACAAAGATTTGCTTATTTGCTGTATATCATAATATATTGGGGTTGAAATTAACTAAGGCATAAAAGCTTAAATAATTGATTATTGAAAAGTATAAAAAAGGGAAAGAGTTGCTCATTATCCAAAACGCCTGATCTCATACTGTGTACATGTAAAATGCCAGTGGAACTGGTGTCATTGTGTTTATTGATGATGTAACAGCTGATAAAAGCAGCAGAATTAATTCTAGGTCTATAGGGCTGTATTATATGCTCAGATTTAGCTAAATGCTTCCAAACTTACTAGAAAGGTATTTCACAGGTAGATGGAGCATCCTTGGGAAGCGAACATATACATTGTTTAAGGCAAAGGTGTTGAATGTTTTGCAATGACCAAGTCACTTATCTCTTCCGAATACAATTGACCATCGACTTTACTTTCTAAACGCAAAATGCCACAGGAACAATCAGCTGCTGGAAAGAGCATCATCAGAGAAGAAACGTTTTCTGGTGGTGACTCTGGAACAATGATTGACTGCAAAGGATTTTTAACCAAGGATTAATTATGGAAAGTCAAATCACACTGTAAAGCCTGCTATAGCACATCCCATGGATTTTTAAATGGTCAGGAATCTGTGGTGTCTAATTCATGTTTAAAAAGAATTGCTCTTGCTCCCAGAACCACCACTTCAACACAATAAATCTTGGCATTGTCATCCTATAATATCACCTTGGCAGCAAGGAGGACAAAACTCCATTGATGGCATAACCCAGTCATTCAGTAAGTTCAGCTGACTTCATTTTATTGCCCTATAATGTTGCTGAGCCCAGACCTGACCAACTAAATCAACCTGGAACAGGGTTAAATTTTCCGTTGCTTTTAAGTCCAATCTTAATGCCCTTTAGCAAATTGAAGATTTTTGGCTTTCAAAAGTGGCTTATGGTTTTCTTATAGTTGTTGAGTCCCAGTGCTGTGAGTTATAATCATGTTGTGTGTTTAAATGTTTTAATTTTTATTAATAAACATAATTAGGTTATTTTACCGAAAAGGAGGAATTTAGGTCATAAAAATTTCGAAGAAATGTATTTCTTCTTTCTCACCTAGAACTTCTTTAACAGCAACAATTTTACGAATCAGTGAAAAGTAAAGAGAAATTAATTTATATTTTTTATACATTCAATAAAAAAAATTATATGTTGTTGTTTTGTCATTGCTAATTACAGCCCACAGTTGCACTCAGAATTATCCACTCCCTTGAAAATGTGTTTTTTGGCCAAATTTACTAACTTGCAGCTGTTTGTAATAAATCAGTGAAACAAGAACAATTTAAATAGCTCAACACAACTAATATAACAAGTGGTTTCTCCAAAGTCAACACAAAATGCTACTTTTAATGACTATTACAGTATCTAAATTATTCAACCCCTTGATGAGAAATATCTTCAGCGCTTAGCCCTCTACTATGACCGGCAAATGTAGGCTAATGTATCGCCAGACATTAGCTTCTGACAGTGTTTCTGAAAAACCTTAGTCTATTCCTCATGCTCATCCTTGTGTGCTACAACTACATTTTTCTAATTTTTCTATTGGATGCAAGTCAGGCGCCTATAATGGCGACTTTAGAACCGTCCAGGACATTTCAAACCAAGTCTTGGTGGATTTTGAAGAATGCTTGGGACACCAAAGTTTTAGCTTCCTCACAGATGGCATTACTTTGCTTCAAAGATATTTGATTAAATCCATCTTACCCTCTACACACTGCAGGTTTCTAGGGCCAGAGGAAGCAAAGCAGCCCCACTGTAAGCAGGGTGCACTTTTTTTGCATATGCTTCATTCATTCTCCTTCAAACATACTGTACCACGGATTCATAGGCCCAAAAGGTTCAAGTTTGATTCATCAGTCTATAGAACAGAATTCACAAAAGTCTATCTTTTTTATATGGATTTTAGCATATTGGAGCAGACCTTTCTTGTGTTTTAGGGTCAGTAGTGAGGTACATCTAGTGGTGACCTTCAGAGTTCAGTAATCAAAACAAGGTGACAGTGCTAACTGTCTACACCACCATGCCATCCCAAAACCTATTAACTGAAAAAAATATATATACTGAGTTAAAAGAAATTACTAAAAATGCATAGTATAACGTATATGGTTATAACGATCACACACGCACTCTAAAACAAACCGCTCGGAAATTAGAACGCAAATGGCGTCAAACTAAATTGTTAGTTTTCCAAATAGCATGGAAGGAGAGCATCCTTCCAAATATTAGGCAAAAAATTCAGGGCTTTAAAACCAGACAATTTAAGTGATACAGATGATAAATTAATCACATCACATCAGAACCTAGAATACTTTACTCCCCTTGAAGCGAGTGAACTAATTTCACTCATCTCCTCTTCAAAACTCATCTCCTCGTCAACCTGTGAATTAGATCCTATACCGACACATTTTTTCAAGCAGATAGTTCCAGCAATAACAGAACCCCTGTTAAAAGTAATTAACTGTTCACTCAGCAGTGGGTATGTTCCTAAATCCCTTAAATTAGCAGTTATTAAACCACTAATCAAAAAACCTGACCTTGACCCCTGTCAGCTTTCCAATTACAGGCCGATATCAAACCTCCCGTTTATTTCAAAAATTCTGGAAAAGGTAGTATCACAACAGCTATGTTCATATCTACATAGGAATAGCATACATGAATTGTATCAGTCAGGATTTAGGCCTCATCACAGCACAGAGACAGCACTCGTTAAAGTAGTAAATGACCTCCTAGTGGCCTCTGATCAGGGTTGTGTCACTATACTTGTGTTACTCGACCTCAGTGCAGCTTTTGACACTATTGGTACATCATGGTATTCTCCTTCACAGATTAGAAAATGTAGTAGGAATTAAGGGAATGGCCCTCTTATGGCTCAGATCCTATTTGACTGATCGTTATCAGTTTGTAGATTTAGATGGTGACCATTCCTCATGTTCTCAAGTTGAGTTTGGTGTTCCACAGGGTTCTGTTTTAGGCCCACTGCTTTTTTCCCTTTACATGCTTCCTCTGGGCAACATAATTCGTAAACATGGTATTAGTTTTCATTGTTATGCTGATGACACACAAGTAGACGTTTCAGCAAAACCAGATGAGAAAAACCAGCTTACTAAAGTTGAGCAATGTGTGCAGGACATAAGATATTGGATGTTAATTAATTTTCTTCTGCTTAATCCTGATAAGACAGAAGTTCTAGTCATAGGACCGCAAGCAGCTGTAAGCTTTCTGATCACACTGTGATTTTAAATGGCCTTTCTGTTCCGTCAAGTGCAACAGTAAAAGACCTCGGTGTGATTATAGATTCAAGCCTTTCATTTGAAGCACATGTAGATAATATTACCAGGATAGCATTCTTTCACCTCAGAAATATTGCTAAGATAAGAAATATATTGTCAGTAAACGATGCAGAAAAACTAGTTCATGCTTTTATCACGTCTAGGTTGGATTATTGTAACGCCTTACTGTCTGGTTGTTCAACTAGGTGCTTAAACAAGCTTCAATTAGTTCAGAATGCAGCAGCGAGAGTCCTCACTCGAACCAGAAGATATGAGCACATCACCCCTATCTTATCTACATTGCATTGGCTTCCTGTGAAATTTCGCATCGATTTTAAAATACTACTCTTGACGTATAAAGCATTAAATGGTCTCGCGCCGCAGTATCTGAGTGAACTGCTAGTGTCTTACAATCCGCCACGCCTACTTCGATCAAAGGATGCAGGCTGCTTGTCAGTACCGCGTATTATTAAAACTACAGCAGGGGGCAGAGCTTTTTCTTACAAAGCCCCAAAGTTATGGAATAGTCCTCCAAATAGTGTTCGGGACTCAGACACAGTCTCAGTGTTTAAGTCCAGGCTAAAAACCTATTTATTTAGCCAAGCATTTTTATAAATAGATTAGCCTTAGGTAAAGGAGCAGATCTGGGGGACTCATGGACGTAGAGTATTAGGTGAACTGGTATGTTTGGATGCTGTCTTCCCCACTCTCATTGATCACTCAGGTTTGTTGACGGTGAGGTGATTGGTTGCCTCACATCTCTGGAAGCCCTCATGCTGCCAGTGATTCAGACCCCCTCTGCCCGCTGGACCTCTCCAACTCATCCTGGAGTCCTGCTTCTGGTTGGAGATCTCATCACATGGATGCCCCCGTGTGGTCTGCCTGGAATGCGTGTGGTGACTGGGGTTGGTTCCACTTTTCCATGAAGGTGGTCCTGTCCTCGGCTGATGCAGACAGCTGTTCTCTGAGGACCTGTGACTTCAGTCGCTCAATAGTTCAGGACTGGAATTTTTCACAGTCTACCTGAGCCTCCAGGAACAAACTGGACTTTAATCTTACACATCTCCTCTTATACTGAACTTCCAGTCTCGCATATTATTATGCACATCAATTCCTGCTATCTGTTTTCACCCAGATGAGGATGGGTTCCCTGTTGAGTCTGGTTCCTCTCAATGTTTCTTCCTATTACCATCTCAGGGAGTTTTTCCTTGCCACTGTCGCAGTCGTCCTAGGCTTGCTCATCAGGGACAATCATATAATTTTGATTCATACACATTCACATTTCATACAAATAAATTTTTTTTGATTGTGTAAAGCTGCTTTGTGATGATGTAAATCGTTAAAAGCGCTATACAAATAAAATTGAATTGAATTGAATAGTCACACCAATGACACTGTTACTCTACAGTTTTAGTAATTTTAAAACCAATTATGAGTAAGTAATTTAAAACATTTTACTGTTTTACATTTCGATTCTACTTAATTTCAAGTTTAAACTGGGCGGCACGGTGGTGTAGTGGTTAGCACTGTCGCCTTGCACCTCCAGGGTCTGGGTTTGATTCCCGTCTCTGTGTGCATGGAGTTTGCATGTTCTACCTGTGTTTGGTGGGTTTCCTCCCACAGTCCAAATGTAGATTCTATATGTAGACATTTTGCCCGTAGACTACATGTAGACAAATTGCCCGTAGTGTGTGAATGTTTGTGTGTGCCCTGCGATGGATTGGCACCCTGTCCAGAGTGTACCCCGCCTCGTGCCCTAACCCTGCTGGGATAGGCTCCAGATCCCCGTGACCCTGAATACAGGATAAAGTGGTATAGAAGATGAGTGAGTGAGTTTAAACTGGTGGATTTCAACTATTATTAAAAAAAAAAAAAAAAAAAACATAACCTGTATATTCCAGGTAAATTCCCTTTCTGCTAATTCCAGGTCTACGTTGTGGTGGGAGATCTTTCTGCTTCAGACTGGGGGTCAGACTCAGAACTAACTGCTCTGTTCTCATACTTTGTGTCTTGCTTGGTTAACATGCCAAGCATTTCTCTGAGCTCTCCTCTCCCTCTTTTCTCATTCATATCTCTTACTATTTTCCTTTTTTTGTTAGGACATCATTTGGATAACTCTGACTCTTGCATGCAGGGTCTGTATCTCTCCTCTGCCTGGTAATGTTTTCACCTGCATAATATGATAGATTTGTTATGTGGTTAATTTATACACTAAATAAAGATGCTGGGTTGTTTTTATAAACACCTTGCTGGGTTTCTTTATGTTGGGTCTAATGAAATGTACAGTAGTGGGTAATTTACAAATGAATACCTGGTTGGGTTATTTTGACCCAACAACTGGTCTATTCTTTATTCTCTGGTTTCTTCAAACAACAGCATGCTAAATTTTTAAATGTTACTGTTACTGTCACAAAGTGTAGTTTAAGAGTTGTTTAAGCGAGAATGTATGTGTGTACAGCCCAAAACATTAATCGATTATTAAAGATAGCGTGTATTTAATTTTGCATCAACGATTTCGGAGATTTGAGCTCCAGGCAGACAATACAGGTGCCCACGAGCGCCATGTAGCCGCTTAACGCTGCCTCACCTCGGCAAGAACTTCTGAAAACTATCGCTGGCTGTGATGTCTCTGTGGTGGTTAAAACGGCGGATTTATCTTTGTAATAATACGGTTATGGTATAATATATCACGGTTATGAGACGCATCCTGTATGTCTGGAGTCGGTAAACTCTTGAGTGTGGACTTTCACGTCAAGTCTGTTCTTTGCGTTCTTGGAATTGAGACACAGCATTACGAACTTTCTGGATTCTTCTGAAGCGAGGGGCACGCCACTTAAAGCAGGCAATATTTTATGGTAAGTTATAATGGATATTTACCTAAATTTTTTAATCTTGTAGTTGTGGCAGGAGCAATTCTCAATGTATTCTCTGTCGAACTAAATTTTTCACTTTTGACTGGATCATACTCAGAGCACTCAGTATTTAGTGCTAAGTTCATGTAAATTTTTACTTACTTTTTAGTAAGTTGTGGTAGGAGCTAGCATATTTTATTGTTCAAATTAAATGCTTTGATATGGTGGTGTGGAGTAAAAAAGTTTTTCATTCTGTTTTTTATCATTCAATAAATGAGAATGCGTCAGTGTTTAAAACAAGCTTTTTCTTTAACCTTATGAAATATTTATTGTAAGTTCATCGCTCAAATATCGTATTCATCTAGGGTTTGTTGAGAATTTAAAAAGGGGTAAATGTTTTGTATTAAAACCAGATGAAGCGCCGTATTCTGTTATCCATCACACGTTAAATAGTGTGGTAATTTAGTCAGAAATATACACTAAATTCATGTTCATATTATGTATTTTTGTGCATTAAATAAATACATAGCTGTACGTCCTTAACAAAAATGCTTGATGTAAATGTAAGTTATATCACAACACTAAGTGATGGTGTGTAATCCACAGGTGGGGACCAGCAAGAGGGGAATGATATCTGCAAAATATGAAAATGACAGGAGCACTGTTCCACGTTTTGTGCCTTGGGAATGAGACAAGGGGAACCTGACAGACCTTTCCCATTGTTGGAGGCAATGCTATTGATACAGACTCTTTGGTGGAGATTGTTGATGTTTTTTTTTTGTTTTTTTTAAAAGTTTTTTTAATCTTTGATATTAACTACACAAAGCAGTGTCTTCTCACCAATGCTTCTCCAGCATACCATGGATTAGATTGATGGATATAAGTACTTGTCTGTTAAATTTTTAAGGACAACAGTTTTTTCACCCCACATTTAATTAATAATGTTTTTAAAAAATTTATCGTTTTTGTTTTTAATGTCATTTAGAAAGAAATTAAATAGTAATAGCTTAGTAACAAATAGTTAAAAATATTAAAATGTTTGATGTCATGTGGGCATTGTAAGATTTGTATGGAAAATTTCTATATAAAAAGTGTTTAAACATTGAATTTTGAAAACATTGAATGAAAATTAAATGCCAAAAAAATGCAACCTCTGGGTACCCTGGTTTCTTTCCACAGTCTTACTCAAGACATGCAGAGGAGGTTAATTGGTGTTTCCAAATTTCCTGTAGTGTGAGTGTGTGCAGGTCTGCTTCTGTGCTCTGTGATGGATTGACACCCAAATCCTCGTGCTTAGAGTCCTCTACACTCTAAAAAACGCTGGGTTGTTTTTTCTACCCAAGCGCTGGGTTGCCTCTGTTGGGTCATTTTTCTGGGTTATTTACAGAGAGTTGGGTAGTTTTTGTGTAACCCAGCTGCTGGGTTGAAGTTTGGTGGCCCCTCCCCCAAAGTTCACCGGTGGATTCAGCGGCTGTCAGTCAGAGCTTCGTGTCTCTCTTGAGCTCCCACACCGCTGATGACGGTTCATTTAAGGGAAAATGACGTTAAATACAAGGTCTGTATACACAATGTTCACTCACCTAAGTCACATATGACTGAAAAAATATTACTCTATGTGAGATTTATTACTGTTACCGTGTTAAGGTTACACTCAAACTTTCAGGCTGGTCTGAGGTAAGATAATTTAGCTGACAATAGCTGCTATAGTTAGCCACAGAACCTCACCTGTGGGTGAAAGAAACGGATAAGATGTCTGAGCTTTTTATCTTTCTCTGTAGAATGTTTGCAGGTTGACGAAACTGTAACTGTAGTATTAGCATGACGCTAGCATTTAGTTAACATTAGAACTTTATTAATCTCACTGTTTGGTGTGTTACAAAACACTGACCCTCTCACAAATATACACACCTGCTAACCTCCCGTTTTTCACTAGTTAGTAATTCACTCCGCGGTCAAAAGTCGCCCGCGTTTCTCCCGATTTATAACAACATTTTACACTTTTCCCTCTTTGGCAAGTAGTATGTAAATATGACTGCTGCATGTAAGATAACCAGGTAGCTCTCTTTAACCAAAGTTGCTTGTGACTCAGACTAAATTAACTATCAGTCAGCTGTACAGATAACTACTAGATGGAAGTATTAATATTTGGGTGATTGTAATGTGCCAGTATGACCCCAGCTATGACAATGCATTTTCTCGGTAATTAGCTTAAAATCAACACAGACCACAAGATCAACTAGTCTGACTAATATATATATATATATATATATATATATATATATATATATAGAGCTTTATTCCAAAATCCATGCTTATTTTGCTTATTTTATTTTTGGTAGTAGCTGTCTCCATGTTTTTGTTTCAGGTTACCTATACCCTAGCTTTGTCATTTTTTTATTTAGTATAAATCCTATTACACATTAAATTGATAGTCTTATTCAGTTTAATCTTTGTTATTCAACCAATTTTAAACTTTTTTTCATTTCTTTCTAAGGTTGGCACCAACATGGTGGAATACCTCCAGCAGGCTGAAGTGTCAAGGCCGTACCCCTACATCCTGACGTTGGGAGATGATGACCAGCGCTGCTCTCAGGCATTCGTCATTCTGGTGGGACAGGCTCTGGAGCAATGCACACTACTTGGGGCGGTTGATGTGTGCTTCAAGGCATTTTATATTTTTTACATTAACTATTTAAAGTAGTGTGCACCTGTATAGGACTTTTTGTAATGTTGCTATGAAATAGCGAGGCCTACTTGAAAAGTCATAGTCAAGTTTGTATGTTAAAACGGAACCAGGGCTGGATAGTTTTGTTCTGCAGAAAAGATATCTAATGTCACAGAGAGATCCTGCTCTGTAGAAGCGGCCTCAGCCTATTTGTGTTATTACTCCATTCTGCCCTTGTGAGTAATAGTATAGTAATGATGTCGCTGTTGATTATCTGTTCTTGTGCTTTTGAAAAATAAACATTTAATGAACATTTAATAGGATGTTGTTTATTGCATATATGTATGGTTTGCAAAACCTTTAAGTTTTTTTTGTAATAAACCAGTATATCAAAGTAATTTAAAATAAGTAATTATTATAATTTTTTTTTTTTACAGATTTACTGTAAAACATGAAAATAATAATAACCTATTTGTGAGGTAGAATTAACTTAACATTCCAGTTACAATTAACCAACATCTGGGTAGAACATTTAACCAATTTATGTGGTAGAATTAACCCAGCATTATAGTTAAATATGACCCAGCATTTGGGTTGAATATTTAACCCATTTTGCTGGGTTAAAAAAATAACCCATTTTGCTGGGTTAAATTAACCCAGCATGTAGTTAGTCCAATAGTTACCCAGCAGCTGGGTTAAAAACAACCCAGATTGGGTTGTTTTTAACCCAGCATTTTTTAGGGTGTAGCATAGGTGGCACCCCATAAACCTGTACACGATACTGCACATGATAGGCAGTATCGGAATGAGTGAGTGTTAAGTTTCTTCCTTAAGTCAAATTTTTTCACAACAATCAGCACTCCACACTTTTCTGAAGGATAGTGTTTGTAGTGGATACTACAGTGTTTGCTTTATGAACATGGGGGTTGTAGATGAATAGCTCCTGCGAATAAAAGAGAAAAGGTAATTTTATCAAATTTATAGACAATCTCATGTGTCATCGTTACTTACTGGAATTTCCTTTGGTTATGGAATTTCCTTTAAGAGCAATAAAGTATCTATCTATCTATCTATCTATCTATCTATCTATCTATCTATTAAATCACAGCAAAATATCATAATAAAGAAGTGGTTGTTTTAATTTTAACACACGATGGCGCTGTTGCAGTTCTAAAACATCTCTTTCCGAGTTCATTGAGTATGATATATCGGCTTTAAAGCCGCGCATTTCTCCCTCAGACACACAGAGCAAGGGAATCGCCAAAATAATTCTAGGTTATAATCGCCAAAATAATTCTACTCTTTATTTTTTTGGAAGTCTTTAATTCTCTTCTGATGAATGAACAGGGCGGACTAAATAATACAGTACATAACTGGGCATTTTCTTTTTCCTCATTATTATTATTATTATTAATATTATTATTATTATTATTATTATTGTTGTTGTTGTTATTAATAATAATAATAATAATAATAATAATAACAACAACATGATATTTTATATTATCATGATTATATATAATAATGTTGTTTTGCCATCACTGACCGAAATTTTGAAATTTTTGAATTACGAAAAAGTATAAGCCGCCTGTTTCGTTTTAGCTTAACCTATCAGATTTTGTCTATAGAATATGAATGTAGGATTTATTATTATTTTTTATTTATTTATATATAATAATTATTATTATTAATAATGATTAATAATAATTATGTTTATATATATATATATATATATATATATATAATTATTATTATTATTATACTAAAGGTTTATGTCTGTTTTAAAAGCAAACTGCTTGGTTGTTCATAATCTTATTCCATTTAGAAGCTGGATGTAGTTGTGGATGCATCACATTAAAAAAAGGAAAGTTAATGAATAAATTTAATTCATGAAAGAATGGATGAGCAAACAAATAAACAAACAAACACAGGAATAAAGTTTCTCTCAATGTGAGAAAATGACATCACAATGACACACACACACACATACAATCCTATACCCAGTGCAGCGTATTTATATATTTCGTGCAGCGTCCTGTTTATGAATGCACGCGCTTAGCCTGCAGTTGAATTTTATTATACAGAACGCAATTGTTCTTAATATTTTTTAACGAACAGTTACTGTTTTTGACCACTATAGGCTGGCATGAAACTTCTAGAGTTAACGACACTCCTTACTTGGCTAAAACGTTGATCAATGCATTATTGTTTTTGCTTGTAATTCGTTATATTCGAGTTGTTCCCTCAGAACAGTGGTTTTAGTTTAATAAAGTGATACAGTTTTCTTTAGTATGTCTACATTGTGTTATATTATATTTGAAACACTAAAAATCCATAATGTTCAAGGTCAATTTATTTATTTATAGTAAACATCTTCCTGTAAATGTTACTAAACTACACAAATCATCTTTTATCTTTTGTCGATTGTTGCTGAACAAAATATATCAAGATCTTTTACAATAATAGAAAATTGAACTGGACCAATCATGCAGTGATTGACTTTCAATAATTAAACAAAAAGGAAAATCTTGCTAGAGAATTTCAAAAATATTTTCCTATAAGTAGACTTACAGGATTACAGAAAGGTATGATTTGTTCTGACATTTTTATGATAAATAAAACAAAAAATATTATTGTACAACGGTTTAGGCTGCACGTTAGACCCGTACATTGCCCTCTGGACCAGATTTAGTCGTGCCACTATTGTGCTACAGTATTTAAGACAGCACTGTGTGTTTGTGTTTTTGACAAGCTTGCGTCTAGAGTTAATGGCGGAAATGCAAAGGGTGTCGTTTTGTGTGGATTTTGTTGCCCCAGTCTGCCTCCAGCCCTGTCTGGAGTGTGACTTCTGGCAGGCTTGTTCAGTAGACTGAGCAGAGGAAGGAGGGATTAAATATGCAATGAGGCAGAACTGACACGGGCCTTTAGGCTTTGTTCGAGGGCGGTCCGACAATCTCGGCCCCTCCCTAGTACCCTTCGGGCACGATGTGCTTGTTCGTGCTTGGCTCCTCGAGCACACAGTCAAAAGAGGAGAGTCCTTTGGGAAGGGGCACAAATCACTTAAGTTTTAACAAGAAGGGGCAACGACAAAATCCTCAACGACCCTCATCTTAATTCCTATTTAATTTCTTCTTCATGACTTCACTTTCTTTGGACGGACAAACATTCATTCAGATGAAAAAAGCAAAAAGAGAAGAAAACTTGGAGATTGATAACATTTCATGCAGCGCACTCTAACAAGCTCTAATCAGTCCGCCCCTGTCATTTCGGCGAATTGTCAACGTTAAAATCTGCGCGCGAAGGGAAAGTCGACTTGACAACAGAAACTCGCTGACTCTCCTTCTCTCTTTCTCTCGGAACTGATTGTTGAGAGGTTATTTTAATTCCGCAATTCATCTCCCGCTCTGCGTGCGTGTGCGTGTGTGTGTGCGTGCGTGTGCGCGCGCGGACTCTTCAGCTTTACTGGTGCTCGGCGGCACGCGGACAGCGGAGAGCAAACACACACGCGCGCCCGTCCGGCGGTGGAGGAGGAGAGGGAGGGAGCAGTCTGATCTTTAGTTCTGGGGGATTCTACATGTTCGGGATACCGGAGAGTGTGCAGCGCGGCGGGAGCACTCTTAAGCAGGAGCCGCTGGGCGCCGGGATGAACGCCGTGAGGACGTGGATGCAGAGCGCCGGCGTGCTGGACGCCAACACCGCCGCGCAGAGGTGAGGAGACGCTCCGGTAACTCCATGGACAGCCGCGTGGTTTTGGGGGGAAAAGTCTGTTAACATTTTACGCACTCGTATGTGCTGGGATTGACAGGCTTTTGCTCTGCGTCAGAGAATGGACTGCGCTTCATGATTTATGGAACTTTGGATTTGTAACCCCGCCGCTTAATTTCTCCCAAAGAGCACAAACCTGAATCCAATATTTACACCACCAGACTAAGAACTGAAACTTCAGTTAGGGTTCAATAAGGGACCATTCACGTTTAACGAATAGTTACAAGAATGCTCCTCGAATTAAACAGCCGCCAGACACCTATTATTATTATTATTATTATTATTATTATTATTTGTTTACAATTCGTATTCTTGTTCCTGGTGTTAATCTTTTTAAATGTTGTTTTTTTCAGCATGCATATTAATATTAGAAATAGAAGCAACATCAGTCAGTGTAAATAGAATTAGAATAATAAGAAATAGGTTTAGGCCTAAATAGTCTAAATGGTTTGCTACTATTTATGCTTCTGTTCTAGTAAATTATGGACTAGTTTGGTTAAATACTCCTTAAACAGTTAAAGTGAGTATAAGTGTAAACAGCCTGATGTGGAGTATGAGTGTGTGTAATCGGGACTGTGGTAATATGTGTGTCCGCAGTGGACTGGGGTTGGCCCGCGCGCACTTTGAGAAGCAGCCACCATCCAACCTGCGAAAATCCAACTTCTTCCACTTCGTGCTGGCTCTGTATGACCGACAGGGGCAGCCCGTGGAGATCGAGAGGACATCATTCGTGGGATTCGTGGAAAAAGAGAAGGTGTGAGGCCACTGCAAGTTCTCAAGAAGTTCACGCATTTAAAAAAAAATGATTTGTCTCTTTTTAGCTTCTGTATATACACAGACCATAAACGTGTAATGATCTTTTGCACACACACACACACACACACACACACACACACACACACGTAAATTACTTTTGAATAATTATTTTAACAGTCTTGGCCATTTAAACTTTTTTGTCATTAATTTTATTTTTGGTTAGGCATCTATTTTGTTAGGATTTTAGCTCAATTTCACAGTGAAACAGTGACAGATGTAGCCTCAGTGCCCAGACTCTACACGTAACTGTGGCGTGCTTATTCAGTGCAATCCCCGACAGCGCGCGCACGGATTTGCTCACATGTATTCTATATAATTCGTACAGCTCGTGCCCATCCACCCATACAGTTGTTCATGGGATTTGTGCTTTACTCGGAATAACTTGTGTTAGTCTGCACGGTCTCAGGATTAATAAAAATCTGCTATTTTAATTGATGGTAAATTAGTTGGGCCTCCGCTGTATTGTTATAGGAAGTGTAACGTTATCTTCTTTGCTCAGGAGACGACAGGAGAAAAGACGAACAATGGCATCCATTACAGACTCCAGCTGCTCTACAGTAACGGTAACACATGCATGGATTTCTAGACCTTTCTCATTTATATTCGACGACTAAATACAAACAAACACTAAAAGCAGGTGTTATCGATCTACATGATCTGATATAAAAAACTGATATCGATCGAACTTTTAAAGATGTGCGCGCTGTAAATAATAATAATAATAGGCCTAATTAAAAAAAAACTGTAATTAAACATTTCAAACCCGTTGCCCGAAAGCTAAAATTAAGTTCGACCCCAAATGTTTACACGGAAATGGTTAATAGGTTATTTCAGAGAAGATGACCTGTCCAAACTGATCACTGACTGTGTGTTTGTTCAACAGCAGCCTGATCACTGATCAGTTTCAAACGCTATTGATGTTCTGTTAAAAAAGAAGAAGACATCAGCAACTGTTGGCTATATCTTAAAATGCTGTGCTGTGATACTCAGTATAATGTAGGATAAATTTTCTCCTTGTGCCAAATAAACTAGGTGAAATAACAAAACTATGGCTCTGCAATTAAGTTTCGATCGGAAGTGACCGCACATTTTAATTAAATAAGTAATTAAAAGATGTATGTATGTATTTATTTATTTACAATTGTCTTCAACAAGTTTTGTTCCTATTTGCTTCCTCAGAGACAGTAGATTTAAATTAATGTTAGTCCAGAAGTGAATAAATGTACCATTTTTGTGTAAGCTCGTAGATGTACGTCGACTTCTAACGTATGTCTGCATTATTTTAATCAACGATAACACGCTTACGTTTTAGTTCTATATGATGTTTCATAAGAGAAAAAGAAGTATAGAAAAAAAAATCCCAAACGGTTTAAACATTCTAAACCCTGTCTGTTCTCTCTGTTTGCAGGCATTAGAACGGAGCAGGATTTTTACGTTCGTCTCATTGATTCAATGACTAAACAGGTAAGGATGCTGTCTTTTAAAAAAATCGACAAAAGCAAAACCGTATCCAACCAGCTGTTAGCGTAAAATATCACACGTTGGCCACGCGCCAAACCGCATCGTAGACTGCTGTCCTAAATAACATTTATAACGTTTCATACGGGGTGGGGAGCTGTAGTGTCAAACCCATGAATGCTGACGGCCACGATCAGGACCCTCTTATAGGACACTTTAAGGTCGCTGTGCTAGGACCTTGTTGAATGCTGTTAGGGCATTGCTATGACACTGTTAGAACATTGTTAGGACCTTTTCAGGATGCTCTTAGGACGCTGTTTGGTCGCTGTTGGGTCATTGTTACGACACTGTTAGGACACTGTTAGGGCCTTTTTAGGATGCTCTTAGGACTCTGTTACGACGTGGTTAAGACTTTACTTGATGCTTTTCGGATGCTGTTATCATCTTTTTAGGACACTGTGATGTTTTAGGACCCTGTTCAGACCCTGGCTATGATAAGACCTTTTTAAGGACATTGTTAGGATGCTTTTATTACGCTATTAAGACATTTTGAGGACCCTGTTAGGACCTTTTAGCACACTGGTTGGACCCTGCCAGGACGCTGATGGAGAGGGTTTTGACATCAGGATAATATGAGTTGTAGGTGTCCCTGTGAAATGAGAAAGTTTGTTTATTATTACGAGAAACCCACGAAGTCATTTTTTCTTGTGGTTGGCTATATGGATGATAAAACAGGTGTAATGCGTTTTTGCCGCCCGCTACTGTTTACGATCAAAATGTTCCGTTTTAACAGGAAATAGGCTGGTCCTAGATCAGGCTTACTTAATCCTAAGCACACATGCAGGCTTATTAGACTGTGCATTTCTTACACACGCGAGCCCTTCTCTCCGATCCCAGCCCCCTGATGTTGTCCGGGGGTGTTAGTCTTTGCTGACCCATCGCCTACACTGTATAGTCTTACTGTACTTTTTGGAATGAATTAATGTATGTATTAAATATACTTTAATAGATGCAAAACCAGCAAGGTGTATGCAAAATAAATGAACAATAATATTATTGTGCTTACTAATCTATTAGCCTAACATTAATTAATATCGACCTTATGTTAAACATAAATATTTCTAATTACCATCATTAATGGAATTTATATTATTCACACTATTGAAAGTATTAACATTTATTAAGGAATTTTTGTCTATTTATCAACTATAAGACAACAAGTAAGACAGACAACGAAACCCAAACTCACTCCATACTAAAACGCGCCAGGATGGTTTGCTTTATTTCATAGAACACTCAAGCCAAGAAGTCAAGAAGACAGAAGGCTTTACAGTAAAAGTAGAATTTTTTTTTTTATGATTTAATCTCAAGTAGAAACAAATAATGCGCAATGCAACGAAGCAAAACATTTATTTATTTATTTTTATAAAAAGGTAATTAGTTTGATCTTGAAAGTTATGTTATTTTCTTGTAATCCACAGTCTAAGTCAGCTCTTCCTCAAACGAGAGCCGTGAGAAACAGTTTGCTTAAGCCCTGTTTTGCATCCCCCGCCACAACGTGCGAGCGCGCGCTCCTCCAGCCTGTCGCTGAATGCAGGGAACCGAATCGCTCTTTTAACCACGTGTAAACAATCCGTCAGTAACGCGTGTAATGCAGTGCAGACATCAGTTTGCGGGGAAAATGCATGCAAATCGACGCCATGTAAAAAAAACTCCCACAATTCTGCTTCATGTGCATACCAACAACTCATCCTCAAATTATTTAATATATAACTGTTGAAACAAAAAAAATAAAAAATAAAACAGAACTAATATTAGTCTTAATGTTTAGTTTTATTTATTCATTTATTTATTTTCACGCACACGCTTGAGTGGGCCAACCTTAGATTTAGGTGGTACCATGGTACATAATTGGTTATACCAGTCATTCTTTTTAGCAATAATCTGTAGAGTGGCCATGAAGTGTGAGTCAGGATGAGCTGCAGTCTCTCAGCACTTAGCAGGTCACTAACATATCTGCAGGCACTGTCTCCCTCTCTCTTCCTCTTGCACTCGCTCTCACTCTCTCTCTCCTATGTGTGTCATGGGTGATATGAAAGTACATTAAAAAGCTCGTTGTGGGATGAAGAGCCTGGGTGCTGGGAAGAACTGCTGTTTCCCAACTCACTGCCTTGCCACACTCCGTGGGAGGACTGCTGGCACTTTTGTGTGCCTTGTCACTTGTGTTCTTTCTGTTTAATCTGTTTATCAGTATAAAGTTAAAGGAAAAAATGAAGTAACTTTTATATATATATATAGTTCTCCCTCACAAATTCTTTGTACACTTCTTTTCAGACTATTTATTAACCCCGACCTAATAGGATAGGTATAACAGAAGTCAGGTGTTATAAGATTGTGGTTTGTTATATGCATTCTCATTGTGCAGTGTTATATGCATTGTCTAGAAAGAACTACAGGTGTTTGAAGGAAGCAGTTCTTAACATGACACTGAAGTGCAACTTGCGTTTCATTTGTAAATGTAGAAATGTAAGTAGTCAACAAGTATTATGTTTCGCTTTTTCTAACGCAAATGTGCCACCCAGTTTAACAGTTACCGTCAAGGCATCAGGTTTGTCAATTATAACACAGTTAGTCCAGGAACACACACAACCTTTTCCCACTTCCCTCCCCCAGGCAGAGTTATCATGAATGCAGCTACATGTATAATGTTATTGGACTGGAAACCGACTCCTTGGCTCTGATTTGAGCAGAGGTGAAGAGTTCTGAAGAGTGCTCATGTACTATTAGTCATTATTGAGTGAAACTGGAGAAACTGGAGTCATTTTTTTTGTGTTGCAGAGAAGCTCAAGTGATATTTACATTTATAGAGTCAGTGATCTAATGTTCAAAAAACCTGTTGTTTTATTCATCAATTACATAAATAAAAAACTAGCATGCTCTTTATATTGTCTGTATATTTATATACGGTCTGGATATTACTACAAATGTATAATGCAGAATGTATGTGCTTTGCTCTGTTGAGCAACAAGCTCATTGATGGTGCTGTAACATAAAGAATGATTATGGTCTTTTGGTCAAGGCAATAGAAAGAGCATGCTACTTTTATATAGCTGTAAATACAGGTACTGTAAACACAAAAATAGTCTGTCAGGGCCTGCAGCAGGTGATGTAAGAAACCTATTTGTCACATTCCTTACCTATTCTAACTATTTCTCTTTTCCTTAGATCACCACATCCTTACATCACTTTCTCCTATAGCTTTGGATATTTGTTTTGACATCCATTTTAACCTTTACTGTCTCTTACATAAGTTTTTTTTTTACTCTGTCTGGAATTTGTCGTCTAGCAGTTTCTCTTTTATCCCTACCTATGGATCAATTCTAATTTTATGGCATATGCAGCTGAATGTCTGTGTATTTGAAGTGGGGTGTGGTGGAATATTTGTGCATTGTGTGTGTGTGTGTGTGTGTTTGCGTGTGCGTGCGTGCATGTGTGTGATTTGAAACAAAGAAGAAAATTGCGGCACCTCTTTAAAGTTGCACAGCAGCCTGGAAAAAAGGACGTGGTGTTGGCACACTAACAGATGATACTAACCTTGTAGGAAACATGTTTCCACATATTTATAGGGTTTTGTTTATATCGAAGTTGTTGAAGGATCCGGAGAAGGAAAGTGCAGTTGGCAAGTTGACATGTTTTATAAAATGTGACTTTTGCTTGTTTCTTAGTTCTTTTGAATATTTTGACAGATAAACATAAGTAGAACTTATGTCTCTAAAATCTTTGATGAATCTTTCTATGTTTTAGATAAAACAGACAAGTCAAGCATATAAAGTTCTGACATGACCGACCTCATTATGACGACTTAAAACGGCTCAACGCTACCAGAAAATAATTTTACCACTTGTTGAGAATATTTCTATTTGTAAGGTGCTAATGAGAGAAAGAAGTTGAGATTGGTTTGTCCTAATTTGTGTAGCCTGCAAGGTTAATTCATTTATTCTTCTCAGCTATTATGGTGTGATTATAATTAAATGCGTAATGTGTTTGTCCTGCTACTGCAACAGCTATAAGGTTTCAAATATTTTGTAAATATGCCATATATGTCTATAAGGAATGTATTTATTTCTAGTGTGGAAACTGCGCCATGAGATTAATAAAAGAAAATTAAGTTGACCGCCGTAAATAACCTTTGATAAAACGGATTGATGTGGGGAAGCAAGTAGTGGAGCAGCAGGTAGACAGTGATGCATTCTGTGTACTTTTAAAAGCCCTTGGCCCTTTTCTTTCAAAGTGAAAGAAAAGTAACTGAATTGACTAGATTGTGTGGGCTTGCCAGTTACAGCGCTGGCTGCAGTGATATCACTTTCTGTGTCATTGTGTGGTGTAAAGTATACCTAAACATCAAACAATGTATCAATTGTCTGCCACTGTAAGCCAACATCTCAACTGACAAGTAGGATGATCCTCGCATCCAGTTAACCCTGTTTGAAATAGACTTAAACACTTTGGCACTAGTGTTTCTGTTATTTACAGTTTCAAGTTAACCCACTGAAGCTAACCCGTTTTCTGGCTTTTATTTTCTGCCAATTATTCAATCATTTCTATTAATTATTCAGCATTTATATTTGTGCCGGAATTTATTGTAAAATTAATAGAAATGGCATATAAGTTATATGCATGTACGAAGTCTCAGCCTGCACATGAGTTCGGGGTGTTTAAGCGTTTAAGCAATGTGTGAAGACTGGCATCTAGAATATTAGGCATATTATATGGAGGTTATAGACTGGACAGATTTGTGACCAGTCTGCAAGCATCTAACCGAGATCCATGAGTCCTAGCAAGGTGATGTCTTTGGCATTGTCAAGCGAGGGTTTGGTTGGAATGGCGCACCACCTCTGATATTCAGCTTCCCCAGCCTGGCATGGACATGTATTTTGTTCTGGGGAGGGGTAAGAGCAAAGCCGTGAAGATTCGGGAGAAAATTGAGGAGGTGCCTTGCCAGATGGTGCCTCCATGCTCCAGTCTGGCATCCCAACTGCTTGCCCCCATGCCCACCTCATGCCTTCCTCCACGCCTCTCCCTCCAACCCATCCTCAACACACCCCAGCGATTGTTTGCTGCATTACACGCTAGAGTAGGCAGAATTCCAGTGAGAGCACAGGCCATTACACATCCTATCTTGCCCAGCATCCTTGGCACTTTCAAAGTGAAATAAAAAAGACAAGAAAGAGAAAGGGAGATAATGAAGAGAGGGAAAAGACAGAAAAAGAGTGTAGACAGTAAAAATGCATTTTCAGAGTTTTGGAAAAACTGGCTAGTATGAGTCATGAATTTTTAAGGTCTGAGAGCATAGGGTGGAGATGCAAAGACTTTGGGACTTTTTATGTCAAGCAATTTAATCCTATTTTTCAAGAATGGTCCATGATCAAAATGTTTTTCTTATATACAGTATGTATTAAAACACTTCATTACAGCTGTTATTTTAAAAGGAGGTTCTCAACTGGAAGACCAGTGTCTTCTGAATTGAGGATGAAAGCAGTATACTGTGTGTGTAAAGATCATAATGACTCCTTTGCCCTCATCAAACCGATCACCTTTAGCAGGTTTTCTTTATTCTTTCTAACAGGCCGTATTAAGCACAGTTTTGTATAATGACAAGCCCTTTTCCACAACCTACATTTACAGTAACTGTGGATCTGGAGTTAAGAAAACACAAGAATTAGGCAGGTTAAAAATGATGAAGCCAACTCTTTCTACACATGCCTTCTTCTGAACTCCCTTATCTCCCCTTATGTACTTTTATATAACCAACATCAGAGCCTCAGAAAATGAATGGTCAGAGACACTAGCATGACACTGCTGGATTCCCACGACATTTTATTTAAACACAGCCCTCACCACATGCTGTAAAATGCTCAAGCTGTCAAGCCCTCTCAGTGTGTCTCTCATGTTCTCAAGTGGAAGCTGTGCTCTTGAATTCTGAGATGAACTGGAGCAGTTCGGGGATCACTGGAAAGCAGTCATGTGATTGTATGGGAAGATGATAGATTGTAGATGAACCCAGATGAGTGTAAAAGTATGTGCAATAAAGGTTTTAAGGTGTTTCTTTGATCAAGTATCCAATCACGTTTAACAAAATATTCTCATGTCCACAAATTTACATGGGTTTCATCTTGTTGTACCAGATAAACTAAATGAGTAGTGTCACTCCAACCTTTGTTTTCTGTTTTCCAAGGCGATCATCTATGAAGGTCAGGACAAGAACCCTGAGATGTGTCGTGTGCTACTGACCCACGAAATCATGTGCAGGTAAGACAGTAGCTTTTATAGAAGGATTTTAGATAAAAGTAGGTTGGGAAGATTGGCGTTTAGCTATTTTTAGTAATATTTTAACACTGTTCCACCTCATGAACATCACCCTAATCCTGAATTAATTAGGGCGAGCAGAAACTCATTACTCTTTTGGCTTCATTAACAAATATGCTTCCTCTGCAGTACTATGAAGTGCAAGCTTGGTTGGCTTAGGAACTTAGTTAACAAAGATTCTAACTCAGCATCTTAAGTAGTAGTTAAGACACACACACACACACACACACACACAAACACATATACACACAGGTCAAGAGCCTCGGTTAACGTTCACATCAAAGATTACAATGGAGAGAAAAAAGTGATCTATATGACTTAAATTGTGGAATGGTTGTTGGTGCCAGATGAGCTAGTTTGAGTATTTTAGAAGATGCTGCTCTCGTAGGATTTTTACACACAACAGCTTCTATAGTTTACTCAGAATGGTGCTTAAAAAAAAAACCGGTGTGTTGAGGGTCTGTATCCTGAAACACCTTGTTATTGTGAGAGAATAAAGGAATTTATCAGAATAAAGAATTATCAGACTGGTCTGAACTGACTGGAAGTCTTTGGTAACTCAAATAAACACTCTTTACAAATATGGTGAACAGAAAAGCATTGCAGAATGCATAACGGATTAAATCTTAATATGTCATACTCAGCAGAAAAAACAATTTAGGGTCAAGATTAGCTCAATGGGCTTGGGTTTGGGAGGTCCCAGGTTCAAATCCCAGCACTACCAAGTTGACATTGTTGGGCCCTTGTGCAAGGCACTTAACTTTCAACTGCTCAGATGTATAATTAGATAACAGTGTTAGTCGGTCTGGATAAGGGTGCTTGCCAAATGCTGTAAGTGTAATGTAGGTCAGGTTTTTCTCCTGTCGGCTAAGAGCAAGAATTTAAAGCTATCATGGGCACAGACTTACTGTTACTGGACATTTCAAAATTGTCTAAAACTGTCCAGTGTGGTTGAAACTTTCATGGAGATTACAGTTTCTCCATTCTGATGTTGAATATTATGTGAATATTAACTGACACTATTGAGATTTGCTTTATGTTATTTAATGTGCTGCTGCCACATGATTGGCTGATAATTTAGCTGTTTCTACAAAAGTGAACTACAGTATATCTATATCTATATCTATCTTACATCTTTTAATCGATCATTGATCCTGTCTTAACCTGTGTGTGGGTGTGTACGAGTGTGTTGAGAATGTTGGGGGGGATGGTTTCAAATGCACTCTCAATTATAAGCAGAAAATTAGGCTGTTCGCTATTAATCAGGCCTGCTAATTGCCACAGACCACCATTAGCCATATGGTGCAGTGCCAGCTTGCAACTGTGGGACAGAAGTGCTTATTCCTCTCCTTTGAACAAACAGAAGGGGAAAAAAATGACCAAAACTGTTGTGAGAACATGTTAAAGGACGTTTTTTGCTGGAATAGGCCAAAACAGTTCTTTTTAAAGATTAAGGTTGTCATAACACAGGGCCAGGAACATGAATCAAAGCATCCTGTGAAGCCAAACATATGCTGAAGGAGGCCCATACATGTTTCTGTGTATTAGGCAACTGCTGTTTCCTGTTAATTACATGAGGCAATTTAGCTTTAATTTCTTCAAAAGCTGAACTGGGAGGGAAATCTGTAGATTAAAGATGCAATTTCCTGCTGGGGATCGTAGGGTTGGAGCGATGTTAGGGAAAATAGTTGGCTACCACTTTGTCAAAATAAGCTGATAGATGTGGTGATTAACATAATTTCTGCTTACAGTTGTGTGTGTGTGTGTGTGTGTGTGTATGTTTGATAGAAAAAAGGGACTTTTTGTTTATTATAAGACTATTTTTTTTTATTTCCAACTCACATGTGGCATTTCCTAAGGAAACAATTCGCTACGTCTACTGTATAATGTATTTTTTCTGCAGCGTCTCTGACTGAGCCTATACAAAAGACCCTAAAAATTTGGCCTCTTTGAGAAAGAGACTGAATTAGAGAAAAGAGACAATACTGTGGGTTTCGTGTGACAGTTTCATCCCCAGCCCCTTTGAGAGTCCCACTGCCATCTGTGCGGAGGAAATACGAGCCTGGGGGTCTCTCTCTCTCTGTCTCTCTCTCTGTCTCTCTCTCTCTCTATCTATCTCTCTGCTTACACTCTTTCTTTAGCACCTTTAACCCCTCAGATGCAACCTCATCACCTCCTCAGCTCCATACAACACTTGACCATAGAATTACACAAACACAAACTATTTAAACATTCCTATCATCCCAGTGAACGACATAAGCATGTATTTTGTGTAATTGTCTTTGCTTACTTGTCTATGGTCAAATGAAGACAAACGTTCTCAATCCCTCTATCACGTGACCGTTATACTGTTCTTAACTAGCTAAATATCTTAAATAACTTAAATATCTAATACTTTACTCAAGATGTTTCTTTTCTTTTGTCCTCAACGACAGTCGGTGCTGTGACAAAAAAAGCTGTGGCAACCGAAATGAGACGCCTTCTGATCCTGTGATCATTGACAGGTAGGAGAGCTTCCTTCTTGCTATCCCACTGTGACAGGTGCTTAAGATATTATAAGTGTGTTCCACAGGAAACATGAGTGTTAACAACAGCACTTTTAATGTAATGCTGGGCCGTGTTGATTAATTAAGTCTTTACATAGCCTTCCAACACAAAACTCGCTTTTTAAAGAAAGTTTATCAATTGACTTAATGCTGAGAGTTTATTTGTTCTGTGTTTTTTTTTTAAATGGTAAGCCAAGCATTTTACGACCAAGTGCTCTACATTGAATTTACTTCTTGGTTCACTTACAGCACAAGCTTCATTACAAGCTTTCTGATTTCAAGCTACAATTTGAATTTTTTTCCCGGTGTTGTATTCTTTCCTTTTTTTTTTTTTTTTACTCTATTTATAGACCAGTGTTGTCTATTTCAAGATGTGGATTCAAGAATATGGCTATTTTACGTAGTTATTGTCTTTAAGGCTGACTGGTAAACAGAGATTACTCTTAAAACTGCACTTAGGTTCACTAAAACAGATCGTTATACAGTAGTGACTACACCACAGTTGGCTATGGCAGCTGGAATATCTGTCAATCTCACGCATTGTTTTTCTATTTTCTCACCCTGGGTATCTCTCACTGGATTTGCCATGACATGCACCAACAGACCTCTGCTCATAGCTTCATGTAGCTACCTTTAAAATTGAATACTTGAACCTGGTCTATTCAGTTTCAATGTCCCCAACTTGACTTGGTGTGAGGGAGAATTCCTTTGTGGGGTTTATCAGGTAAGAGCTTATCCTATTGTCATGAAGATATGGCCTCAAATCCGATAATACAGTCATAAAAACTCGTTATTCACCTGATCAAAAACAACATTATGTTATGGACAATCCTTGGTTCCAGAGGCAGGCCTTGAAGACTATTTTTTTTAAGTACACCTGGCATGCACCTGACCTTACATCTTCGTCTTGCAGTTTGTTACTGGCCAAAGTCAGGTTATGTGTGTGGGCAGTCAGGAAACACTTGCTTATGGACTCGACCCCCAGGCATTACTCCAGGGTGGGTCTCAGTAACCCTAATCTGAACAGGGTAAAACAAGGGTCCTTTTTATACCTTACATGGGAATTTGTCTGACCCCTTCTAGCAGATCTGTTCACCAAGTGTGGACCAAATGGGAGCTATGAGCTCCCGTGACATAATTCCAAGGTTCACCAAAGCACACAAGCCCACTTACCATGACAAGGTCTTGATCCATGGAGGGAGGTATGTCAAATCTGTAATTGGTCTGATCATGGTTGAATATTCAGAACCTGGAAGGGTCTTACGCATATTCCTTTTATGCTTTTTAAAAACTACAGAGATAATAGCCTCTGAAACAATAGAGGCCAAAGGGCCTCAGGCTTCCTCAATCCCCCCCCCCCTCTCTCTTCCTCTCCTTCCCCCCCCCTCTCTCTCTCTCTCTCTCTTCCTCTTCTTCCCTCTCTCTCTTCCTCTCCTTCCCTCTCTCTCCCTCTTCCTCTCCTTCCCTCTCTCTCTCTCTTCTTCTCTTTCCATCTCTCTCTCTCCCTCTCTCTTTCTCTCCTTCCTTCTCTCTTCCTCTCCTTCCCTCTCTCTCTCTTCCTCTCCCTCTCTCTTCCTCTCCTTTCCTCTCTCTCTCTCTCATTCTCTCTCTTCTTCTCCTTCCCTCTCTCTCTCTTCCTCTCCTTCCCTCTCTCTCCCTCTCTCTTCCTCTCCTTCCCTCTCTCTCTCTTACTCTCCTCCCCCCCTCTCTCTCTCTTCCTCTCCTTTCCTCTCTCTCTCTCTCTCTCTCTCTCTCTCTCTCTCTCTCTCTCCCCCTCTCTCTTCCTCTCCTTCCCTCTCTCTCTCTTCCTCTCCCCCTCTCTCTCTCTCTTCCTCTCCTTTCCTCTCTCTCTCTCTCTCTCTCTCTCTCTCTTCCTCTCCTTTCCTCTCTGTCTCTTTCTCTCTCTGTCTCTCTCTCTCTCTCTCTCTCTCTTTCTCAACATTCCTCCTTCTATCCCCAGTGGACATGAATTTAACTCTGCCCTCTTTTGCTTTGCATCAATCTCTCCAAAGCTTCTACATTCTAACAATATAATTGTTATTACAGTATTATAAAGTTGTAGCACTAATGGTTGTGTACATAATTATTTTGTTACCAGTACTGCTGAGTTATTAGCTACATTCTTGGACATGATCTCTTTACCGGCATTTGCGTTGTGTTATCAGTTGAACACAGTATAAACAAGCCTCAGATACCCAGGGTTTTGTTGAGTTGGACATTGCAGAAAGTGATCTTAGGCAATGTGGAATCTATTACCTAGGCTCTGGGGACATTTACTCTTATGGGTCACAGCTCTCAGTGCTATTTTAGAGAGCCTCTTTCACTCAGTGTTGTAGAAAGATGTTTATAAAGGACTTGTACCTGATGAATGGTGGGAACGTATCCTTCAACCTTCAGTTTGAAAACAAAATTGCAATTAAATCCTGTTCCATACACAAACATCACCAGTGACCTGTTTCAAGACAATTTTTTTTTACTTTCAAATGCAACAATTTAAATGACATTTCATCATCCTACAATTACTTTCCATGATTTTGTTGTATTTTCTCTCTTGTGTTTTCGTGTTATTTTGGCTGGGTGCTTGACTTTTTTGCTCAGTATTTGTTCAGGGTTAATGAGATCTCAAAAGCGTCGCTTCATTTAAATGAAATCGTAAGAAATTTTTGCAGTAATATGAATTCCTATAAACTGAAGATAGAAAAGTCAGTACGTTTTAAAGCAGTAAAGCCTTTAAAGGCATGTGTGGACATTACATGCTACAGTGGTGTGAAAAACTATTTGCCCCCTTCCTGATTTCTTATTCTTTTGCATGTTTGTCACACTTAAATGTTTCTGATCATCAAAAACTGTTAACTATTAGTCAAAGATAACATAATTTAACACAAAATGCAGTTTTTAAATGAAGATTATGTTATTAAGGGAGAAAAAAAAACTCCAAATCTACATGGCCCTGTGTGAAAAAGTAATTGCCCCCCCTTGTTAAAAAATAACTTAACTGTGGTTTATCACAGTTAAAAGTTCAATTTCTGTAGTCACCCCCAGGCCTGATTACTGCCACACCTGTTTTAATCAAAAAATCACTTAAATAGGAGCTACCTGACACAGAGAAGTAGACCAAAAGCACCTCAAAAGCTAGACATTATGCCAAGATCCAAAGAAATTCAGAAAGAAATGAGAACAAAAGTAATTGAGATCTATCAGGCTGGTAAAGGTTATAAAGCCATTTCCAAAGCCTTGGGACTCCAGCGAACCACAGTGAGAGCCATCATCCACAAATGGCAAAAACATGGAACAGTGGTGAACCTTCCCAGGAGTGGCCAGCCGACCAAAATTACCCCAAGAGCGCAGAGACAACTCATCCGAGAGGCCACAAAAGACCCCAGGACAACAACTAAAGAACTGCAGGCCTCACTTGCCTCAATTAAGGTCAGTGTTCACGACTCCACCAAAAGAAAGAGACTGGGCAAAAACGGCCTGCATGGCAGATTTCCAAGGCGCAAACCACTTAAGCAAAAAGAACATCAAGGCTCGTCTCAATTTTGCTAAAAAACATCTCAATGATTGCCAAGACTTTTGGGAAAATACCTTGTGGACCGACGAGACAAAAGTTGAACTTTTTGGAAGGTGCGTGTCCCGTTACATCTGGCGTAAAAGTAACACAGCATTTCAGAAAAAGAACACCATACCAACAGTAAAATATGGGGGTGGTAGTGTGATGGTCTGGGGTTGTTTTGCTGCTTCAGGACCTGGATGGCTTGCTGTGATAGATGGAACCATGAATTCTACTGTCTACCAAAAAATCCTGAAGGAGAATGTCCGTCCATCTGTTCGTCAACTCAAGCTGAAGCGATCTTGGGTGCTGCAGCAGGACAATGACCCAAAACACACCAGCAAATCCACCTCTGAATGGCTGAAGAAAAACAAAATGAAGACTTTGGAGTGGCCCAGTCAAAGTCCTGACCTGAATCCTATTGAGATGTTGTGGCATGACCTTAAAAAGGCGGTTCATGCTAGAAAACCCTCAAATAAAGCTGAATTACAACAATTCTGCAAAGATGAGTGGGCCAAAATTCCTCCAGAGCGCTGTAAAAGACTCGTTGCAAGTTATCGCAAATGCTTGATTGCAGTTATTGCTGCTAAGGGTGGCCCAATCAGTTATTAGGTTCAGGGGGCAATTACTTTTTCACACAGGGCCATGTAGGTTTGGATTTTTTTCTCCCTAAATAATAAAAACCATCATTTAAAAACTGCATTTTGTGTTTCTTTGTGTTATCTTTGACTAATAGTTAAATGTGTTTGATGATCAGAAAAATTTTTGTGTGACAAATAGGCAAAAGAATAAGAAATCAAGAAGGGGGCAAATAGTTTTTCACACCACTGTATATTTGCCATCATCAACACACACACACACACACACACACACACACAAACACACACACACACACACACACACACACTCACTCATACGAACCAGTACCTAAACACACATATGTGCATTAAGTCATTACTCATCTGTACAACTCTGTGTCCTAAAAAGGGTTTTTATTTTCATAAGAACAAAACTTTTTCTGCACAAGATTATGTTGAGAATTTAAAGGGAAATAGGTCAACAGCATCTCGGTTTTGTCGCTGTGTTCTTAGCATCCACTTTCAGGCATCTCAGTTTACAGAGTCCTTGTTATTTCTGAGACCTGAGATCTTTCAGTCTGAAATGGGTGTGAGAAAGTGTCTGTGTGCGTGTTTCTGTGTGGGCATGTGAAATTTCCTTTTCGGCGAAGATGAACAGAGAGTGATGAATGTAAATAAGTTACTCCAGATGAAAACTTTTAAACCACTATTTTATGTCACAAATGCTTTGACAATAGGCAAGTTTATAATATGGGCATAGAGCTGTGTTTTGTGTATAGTTTCATAATTGCTTTCATTTAAAAAAAAAAAAATAACAAATCAATAACAGTAATTTCCATAATTTTCATTTGATTGTGTGAAGCTGCTTTGCAACAATAATCAATATTAAAAGCACTATACAAATAAAATTGAATTGAATTAAATTAAATAACAAATAGCCAAAAAGAACAGCTGTGGTAATACTTCAGTCTAGTGGATGTTTCTGCAGACGTCAAATGTACAGATATGTATTGTGTTTCTGACCCCATCAAATCAGGTATTAAGTTGAATTTTGAGTGGTTTAAGTTACATAAAATTTTAGGTTCCTGCTACAATGAGCTTCATATTGATTAATATTGATATTTGTTTACTAGGACGGCCTTGGACAAAATAATTGAATCGAATATTTATGACTCTGTGACATAGTAAGAAAGAGGGAACCCTCATCTTGAGACCTAGATTTCTCTGCTACTCTGCTACTAAAAATAAATTTCACCTGAAGTGTGGAAATGCAAATCTTTCTATCACAACTGGCGTAACCAGCTTGGATAGTGTTCATTAAAGTGTTTTTAAACAATGTTTAGAAATAAAGCTTACACAAGTCTGTTAAAGGATAAGGAAGATAAGGTATTTATCAACCGATTTTTGACAAAATTGAAAACTTGACACATTTTAGCTACTTCACACTGTTGATCATAGTGCAGAACTAACCTGTGTGACATAATACCTGACTTGATAATATGTTCCACAAATTATAATACCCTAGCAGTATCCTATAAATCTTCTTTCTATTGCTTATTGATTCCCTTTGGCTGCGCTTTATTCCACCCAGTCAGAAATACACTAAGGTGAGTTAATGCGTCGCTTTACTAGATAATTCTCACTGACTGTGTTTAAATATTAGTTAAGAAATAATAATGAACTAGGCAGTATATTTCATGTGTGCTAACAAGTCTCAATTCTGCATTAGCCAGTCTGCTCGAATTTACATTTGTTAATAGCACAAAACGAGTACTGAATCTCTTTCTTGTGCATTTCTGCCACAAAGCGTATAAACATAGCCCATAGAGTTTCTACAAATCAACCTTACAATGAATGTACCACTGAGTCAGGGATTCAGAGAGGGCATTTGTTTGGTTTGTGTTTCGGAGCTGGAAGCACTATCCTCTGTGGGATTCTTTGGATGTGTGCAGCCCATGCTGGGACCTAAGGGTGCAATGGGACCGCCCCAGAATGCAAGGGTTCTCGAGAATGCCGTGGGACTTCCTGTTGTTGCTCCCTTACATTTTTAATCTCAAATAGCCAAACATCTGGATTCGCACACTAGCAGAGTGTTCATGCCTGTCTCACCCTCTGCAGTTGGTACATGCTAAGGGGGAGTTCGGAGAAAAAGAAAAGCACTGGACTTAAATTTATTTAAGGTAGGTGCTCACTTCATTGTCCCTTGCCATTGCAAAACAATTTCTTAATAAATTTAAATGCCCATGCACGAGAAACATATATTTTTGTGATAACTGAGTAAAAACCTGACTGCTGGGTGAAAAACATAATAACTCAGCTCACCAACCCTGATGGGGATTGTCATATACTTGCAGAGACGGGTAGACTCAACCCAATAATTAAGAATAAAAAACAGTCCAACATATTCTTAAGGATGGATTCTGTTGCCTTTTAGCCATTTTTACTAGACATTGGGATGATGATTTGAATTCCATTAGCGAAGAAAACAAGGGCAAGGCCCCTAAGGAGGAGGGTTGGGTGATGGGGTAGTAACCTATTCCCGTAAAAACCATCACTGCTATAGTGTATGTTTTTGTCTTGTTCCTCAATATTTTTGACCACATCAGGCAACGAGTTCTGTAGTTTCTATGATAGTATTTTTTATGAGGCAAGGTTGCTAACCTGATGCCCATCTTCTTTTTAAAGGGCCTTTCCCAAGAGCCCAAAAGTGTCAACTCAACAGTGGTGTGCTCAAAACCCCAACCCTCTGATCAGCAACCCAGAGCCTCAACTGCTTAAGTCACCACTACCCCTATTAAACTAATCTAGCCATTGTTAACGTGATTCTGAACAGCTTGACGGGTTATTTTGAACCAATTACAGAGAGCAGTGGCACAAAGAGGGAAACTGAAACAGGGAAACATTGAGGGAGAATCACGGATCAGTCAGAAAGAAGTGCAGAATAGGGTAAGAAAGATTGACGGTAATTAAGAACGAGGAAAGGAGGTGTGGGGGAAGGAGGTGAACCCATCTTGGGCACATGACCACAGGAGCATGCAGAGTATCCTTGGTGTTTCACAGTGCCACTCTTTTGTGAGTGTCTGCGTGTGGCCTACTTAATCCCAACATGCAAAGCAGTTAATAACACACCATCGACCTCTACCTCTCCAGTTAATATAAGGTTAACAATATGCAGTTCACGCAGGTCACAATCCTATCATGCGCCTGGTTGACCACAAAAGAGTCAGACACATTGCGCTGTGTGTGAGTGCTTCTGACACTCTCTCTCTCTCCCTCTCTCTTTCTCTTTCTCACTTGCGTACCTCGCTGTCACTCAGTCTCACTGTCTGGTTTTTTTTCACTCTACTGCTCAGTTTCAGTTTCATTCTTTTGGTATGCCTTTGTGCATATCTTTGCCTCTCTATCAATTGCTGTCGGTCTTTCTGTGTATTTGTCTCATCTCCCTTTCTCTCTCTCTCTCTCTCTGCTGGGGATGTCACATTTTGCTCCTCCTCCAAGATGAAATTGGCCCTGAGGGCTATCTAGCACACAACATTGAAGTCTGGTGTGTGTGTGTGTGTGTGTGTGTGTGTGTGTGTGTGTGTGTGTGTGTGTGCGGGTGTGTGCGGGTGGGTGGGTGTTTTTGT
This sequence comes from Clarias gariepinus, assembly GCF_024256425.1. Lineage (NCBI taxonomy): Eukaryota > Metazoa > Chordata > Actinopteri > Siluriformes > Clariidae > Clarias > Clarias gariepinus. Next base: position 16,456,395 of record NC_071118.1, on the reverse strand, counting down.
GAGTGGGTGCTTGTGTTGCTACAGGCAGTGGAACTGCTGGTGTGTGTTCTGTCAATACAGGGGGAGCAGTCTTTGGGGAGGGAGGAAGCACCCTTTACCCCCTGGCAGGAGATAAGACCAATCATAGGGCTGACACCCTGTGCGCTTGTGCGCCTGTGCGTGTGCTGAAGCCTGTCAATCAAGAACTCATAAAAGGTCAATCACCCTTCACGGACTTACAACAGCATTCAATCAGCAGAAGCACCTCACACATTTGGTTGGCTCTGTTCATGTTTTAAGTTTCTCTGTGAAATTAGGTTATAATTTAGATTTTTTTTTTGCAGTTAATTTGTGAAACAGTAGTCAAAGATGAACATCACATATGATATAACCGCAATCACTGTCCATCTGTCCATGTTGACTAATTAACATCTAGGCAAAACTCGAGGAAGGCAAGAGAGCTGAACAGAGGTCATGTGTTCATTCATCATTACATCTTTCTCTAAATCTAGTCTCACACACTGGAGAGGCAGACACAGACAGACGGAGAGATGCTCGGGCCTTTCTGCTTGAATTATCTGACAGCTTATTTCATATACTGTAGATACGCACAAATGAGAGCACACACACACACACACACACACACACACACACACACACACACACACACGTTTATAATTATCTCTTTTTGCTGTATTTTCATTAACTTGTCTATCAAATACATTTTTGACTGTTTGTCATTTAAAATCATTGTTTCAAAATTTTTACATCGCCTTGATGATCAGTGTTTCCTGCTAAATGAAATTTTCGACCCAGCCTAGAATGGTAGACAGGAAGGACCCCTCCTTAAGTATGTTACTTCCTGGTTTGTGTTGTACTTTTTCACAGGTGCATAAGAAGACAAACACATTGCTGTCTTAAAGGGTTTTTTAAAAGCACCCTAGTTTTCTGTTCTGCTTTTTTTCTGTTTATAATAATAATAATAATAATAATAATAATAATTACTACTATACTATACTAATAATAATCACCTACTACTAATGTATATATATATATAGGCTTAAACATAAATAAAATCTTTGCAAATAATAGTTTCAGGGATCCATAATTCCAGCTAATGTGATTGTGCAAATAGCTCTTAGTGGGTAGCATTGCCAGCTAGAAAAACAAAGAACTGAAAATGTCACCCTTCACTGAATTTCTCTGAAGTACAAGATAAGCTAGCTTAATTAGGGATAGCAACAAATCCTATTCAATGAAATATTCATTGTTGCTTCAGTGGCTATTGGATTTAGAGCATAATTAGATAATTAGCTAAAAATTCTGTTATTTTTGGTTTTCTATTTTCTCTTTGCTCAGAGAGTTTTTTTTTAACACAATATTGTAATAATATATTCTTGTTAGGAGAATATTATAGAGGTTAAAAACTAAAACTTTATTGACTTTATTGTGCAGCATGACCGAGGTTATTTTGCTGAGTATGGCTTTACCACTGATTAGGGTCTTAGCCTGTAACTCCATGGATCTTCTAGCATGTGGACTGTGTTTATTCACTTTGCATTTTGGTATCCATAATTGAATAATTCATAAATCCATAATATATGGGATCCTGGAGATTTCCGTATCCCCGATTGTGTTTTTAGTGTCCCGTTAGCTAGGATCCCCCTGCACTGGGGCCCATTGTTGTGTTTTGAATCTACTTCCTGTGGGGAAAGGTCATCCATGACTCTAAAAGACAGAGCAAGGCCAGTGAATTATTCATGACATTGACTTTGTGTCAGAGAAAGGGGGGAAAGGAGAGAGAGAAGGGGGGAAGTGAGAAATAGGGAGCGAGAGTTACAGGAGGAATGAGGATGTTTTATTCATTTAGCTCATTTAGGATCCCTAGCTGTACCTTTTTACCATTAAAAAGCCAACATTTACACTGGATTCTAATTTGGTTTAAGGGAAAAAAAACCTCCTAGAATTCACCATGCTTAATGCTCCGTATACAGATTGGGATCGAAAGGTCACTAACTGGTGCATTTTTATCAGATTGCCAAACACAGAATTTACTTTTCTAAGTAATAGCTAATATTTGTGTAATGTAAAGACAGAAATGATTATATTCAGTAAGTGTGCTTGGATTGCTTTTGGCCAAAACTATTTCATTTTTTTTTCTTTCTTTTTTTGAGACAGAAAGCTCACTGATTTTGCATTAGCATTAGCATCCAGCAATGCACAGCAGACAGCCCAAAACACAGTGCCCTTAGGCTGTGTTTTAAAGTGGTGGCAGACACACATCCTCTTCAGGGTACAGGCTCTTTAGGGTTTACAAAGCCCAAGATTGTGGGATGGCAAAGAGGGAAAGCACCTTGCCTCAGGCTACATCATACACAGATGTGCTTCTAAATCTCCATTACAAAACCCTCAGGTTTCATTAGTCATTTTTTTTGCAAGAGAGAAGTGGGAGGGTTTTATGGTTCTCTCTGAAAGAGATGATGGCTGAAGGACTTATGGACTTCTCACCCATCAGTCTAATGTCTCACCCAGAACATTTGGGTGCTTTGAAGCATGTTTAATGCATTATGGATACACCAACAAAAGTAACTAGTTAATAAGATTTATTATTATTTTTTTGCTTCTGCTTTTATGGACATCATAAGAAGTTTTACTTGTACTTAGCAAAATAAATAAATAAATAAATAAATAATCTGGTTCACTGAGATAAATAGTCTCTTTTAGTGTGATGGAATATTTTTTTTCTTGGAATGTAAATATGAAATATATTTTTTCTTGAGGAAAGAACGCTTTTTCATTCCTTAAAGAACATTACCCATTTTTGGTGAAAATAACCTGAAAATAAGTTTCACCATAATTCATGATCCATATCAATCAACCAAAAAAAAAATCTTCTATGATGTGACTCTGAAGAACCATTTCTGGCATCTTTATTTTAAAGGATATACATTAATGTACAGTGTACAGTAGTGTAGACTAGTAGATTAGATGACACCATCTACAGTGTACACAAGGACCAGTTGATCTAACTGTAGATGTATAAAATGTCAATATTTGGGAGGTACTCAATGAATCATGAAAGTCCAAGCTCTTCATGTGACACACAGCACTACCATGCTGTTCCCCGTTCCCTGCAGCTCCCACTTGAACTACCTTAAAATCCTTCCAGTGATGTTTTAGTGAAGTAGGCTCTTGCCAGATGATAGAGCTGCGGTTTGGGACAGCTCGCCCCAGTTTCTCACAGAGGTGCACTCACTCTAAGGGGCCATTAGTTCTCACTGGCACAGCAACCCCTCTGCTACCTGAACTCTAAGTCTGCCTAGCAATGAATGGGCCACTGTGTGTGTACCCCCCTTCCCAAAATCACCACCCAACCCCTGACCGAGCCCGTTTTCATTAGCAATGTCGTTAAAAAGAAAACTGACTCTGTTGGCTTGGAAATTCGACCATGTCCTCTCTGTCAATAGACAGACTCAGTCAGGCCTACGACCCCTCCCCATGTAATGAATGCTTATAATTTGCCCCTGGAAGGCAGAGTGTGTATGTGAGCCTGTGCATGAGTAATTTCATTAGGACAGGACGTAGCAAACATACCTTGCCGTGGATGATTTTTTTCTAGTGTAATTTCTCAGGTCTCCATGTGCATATACTGTAGTCACACTGCTTGTCCTTCTGCAAGGCACTTTTGAGGTGATGAATTCTACTGGATTAACTGCCATCCAGACAGAGCTTCACAAGGCAATATCTTTTGATATCTATATGAAGATTAAAATAATTTGAAATTAGCTACCTAGGCGTTCACACCATGGACTGAGTCTGGGCTCTGAATGATCTTTGCTCTGACAGACACTGCATAACAGAGTTCCAACGAGTCAAAGAGATAAAAAACAAACCTCTCTTTTTGCTATATTTTCAAAAACTTGTCTATCACTGCTGCTAAATAAATTTAAAAAATTATATATATATATATATATATATATATATATATAGGTATACAGATATATATAGGTATACAGATACATATATATATATATATATATATATATATATATATATATATATATATATATATATATGAGTGCCATTACTTTTATACTTGTCCCTTGGATCCATAAGTCATTATGTTTTTGGGTTTACGTGCAGATTTCTGCAGCTGGGTATTGGGGACTTAGTGAGAAAGGTCACATGGAGGTGATTTTGCATTTGTATTTGCGTGTATATATGTGTGTGTGTGTGTGTGTGTGTGTGTGTGTGTGTCTGAGACAGATAGAGATAGAGAGAGTGAGAGAGAGAGAAAGAGAGAGAAAGAGCGAGAGATGCTTTAGAACTAGTGCCTGAAGCAAGAACAGTCTGATGTAGACCTGAAATTCTCTTTGCTTTCCTTCTGCCTCTCTTTGTTTTTCTTTTTTCAAGCCAGGCCGATGCTGTGGAGGAAATCCCCTGGAGAGCTGTGAGGAGCGATGTTTGACAGCTTGAATGTTTGGCTGTTTACAGACTTGCCAGTTACAGTGCTGGACCTTAGCTTCTTGAGAATTCTTTGCAAAAAGAAAGTGTTTAAAACTAAAAATGCCAGGTTCAACACCTCATAAGTCATAAGCATGCTGGCACTGTATACGCAAGTGTTGACTTACAGCACTTATTAATGCAAAATGTTAATCTGGAGCCAGATAAATATGTTAAAATATTTTTTTTTAAATGTACTAGTTGGTTCTGTGGATATGAATATGAATATGTAATGGCCCATGACTGCGAAAAACAGGAAAAAGACAAAAACAAAACATTACTGATTTGACAAGGTGTATGACTGTCACAAGGAACATAGTGTTGAGGATATCTTGGAATAACCTGGCTGTCCTTAGCCAGACTTAAATGTTTACATATTTATATTAATGTTGTGTAAAACTGGCAGCATATTTATAATCACATCATACGAATGCCCTTGATAAAAATAAGCATGAATAAAATCATCAGTAGATTTAATTAGGCTTGAATTTTCTCTTACTGTAATCATCCTCCAGCTCTCCATTTTCCGCGGTCTCTTAGACTGACATGCTAACAGTCAATCTTAGTAAGCATCTATCCTTTCCTTTTTGGAAGTTTACGTTGATGTATTTTTCAAATCGTTCTCATGTTTTTGCCTTTGTTATTACGTTTTCCGATGATATGCTTAAGGATTTTTTTTTAAAAGCCTGTTGTTGCGTGTTTCATGGTGCAGCACATCAACACTCCGAACTGTACTCAGGGGTTCAAAAAGCATCTGTCTTGGTGTGTGAGAAGGTGGGAAAGAGGAAAGGAGGTGAGGTGGCAGTCATGCATCACTCCATTATTAATAGCAGGGTCCAAATAAAAACGCACACCTTGTCCGATTTAATGGATGGCTGCATGCATACTGCTGGCAATGTCCAAAAGAGCTGATGGAGTAAGTTATTTTACTGAGCAACACACTCAAACAAAGGCTAGTTTTAATATTACATTTATATTTACAGCATTTCACAACAACTTATAGATGTGACCTGTAGTCTCCATCAGAAACACATCATCAAGCAGGTAAAAATAGGTCAGGGACTTATAATACCAGCAAGCTAGACCCTTGGTATTGGAAAAAGAAGAAGAAGAAAAAGAAGCGTTTATGTGTTAATATATAGTACAGTACAATAATATTCTTTCTTTGCGTAAACCAGTATGTTAGAAAGCTGGGGTCAGAGTGCAGGGTCAGCCATGATACCGTGCCACTGAAGCAAACAATGGTTAAGGGCCTTGCTCAAGGGCCCAACAGCAGTATCTTGATGGAGCTACAGCTTGAACTGCCAACATTCGGACCAGTACCCCCCAAGCCTTAACCCTCTGAGCTACCACTGCCCCCACTGAAAAGTTAGTACAGCATAATACACACAAGAAGGGATTTTACAACATATAAATTAGGGCTTGTTTAATTGCTTGTTTAAGTGAGGTTTTAGTCTTTGTTCGACAATCGCCAGTGACTGTTCAAACAACCAACGTAAATTCATTCTACCACATGGGAATAATTCCACCTCCTATTACTACTACCATATTGTTATTTCTTCTATCAGAGTAAATTGTTTTGAGTCCTTACAGCAGTTGCCATCTTGTTTATTGTACATAACCTTAGTTGTGTGCTGCTGGTGCGCTGAGAAGAAGAAGCTTTTAAGTGTGCCTGGCTGAGCAGTGGTAAGCTCGTGTGTGTGTGTGTGTGTGTGTGTGTGTGTGTTTTTTATAATGAGCTGATGCTTTATAATGTTACTTGCCGCCTGCCTGGGCCACTTACGTACGTAGTAATTAACACACAAACCTCTCTGCAGTCATCCATTCAGAGGAGGGTTTATACCACTTTGTCTTCTCCTGCACTGAAAAAGTCACAAAGGTATGAGCCTGGTATGCTTCAGGAGAATAGAGACATACTTTGTTGTTATACTACTCCGATTGATTTTCAGCAGTGAAAACCTCCAAAGAGTTTCATTTTTCATGCAAAAACTTCCCAAAAAGGGTAACAACAATCAGCTTCATATCTCCTGATTATCTTTTGAACTACTTTAGTTTGAAAAGTGTACTTTTCTTCTCCGTGAGTTCATTCATAACACTTACTTCCTCCGGTCCTCCTGCTAACTTGTCTTTTAACACAATTTTCTGGGGCCATGAGCTGAGACTTTTCTCCTATATGTACATGTTCAGCCCTGTGCAGTCGATATCCTAAAAAGAGAACAAATTGGTGGAACACAGGAAGACGTCTCTCGTTCAAACACTTGGGGCCTCTGTCTTTTTTTTCTCCATCTTTTTAAGTCCTTTTGTTATTCCTCTGTGCTGTTTAGACACTGGTTTTTAAGCCATTGCCACCCAAGCCACAGCAAACCGAAATGAATAGTGACAGTATGGCCCAACTTGCTCAGCCATGCTATTTGGAGTATATTTTGGGATCCTGGGAGCCTTGCCAGGATGCAGAGAGTGGCACAAGGTGCCCTCCTTTTTCAGTGCCAGCATCTTTGTGTCCTGCACCACAACTCCATGTTTGCAAGTACTTCTCTATCTTGAGTAGAAAAAGAAGAAGACATTTTTCTGATAGGTTATGTGTGTGCTAAGAGGTGGTGGTCATGCAATAGCCTTTTTACATTGTTCTAAACTTGTCTTGTTTCACCTTATAACTCCCGTGTCCCAGTAATGAACTCTATGGAAGATAAAAATAAATAATAATAAATATAAACTCTCTTTCATTGCCAAGTTCATTTAGACAGGAGAATGTCTGTTCACAATTCAGGTTCAGGAGTTTGATCCCACTTTAACACCCCTTGCCTTTGTCCTTTGGCAATGATGGTGGTTGATGTCATACGTCTGGAGGTCTAGCAGTGCCGATGTCCCCCTTTGTGTAGATCAGTGGACTTTTCCTGTCTAACATGTCTGCTTTGAGATTGGGAGCAGAGGGGGGTTCGAGAGGCGATTTCCCTTCTGAAGCACACTAGGAAGACGAGGCCGGAGTCCCTGCCGAGCCCGCCATTGTTATTTCAGCTCACCAGCTGCACAGATCGATGGCCTTATTCAGTGTCCTGGTCAACCTTCAGCACACGTCCCAAAAAACAACAAATACATCCTGGCCTAGGTTACGGCACACACTTCTGAACACCGGCGTAAATCTTATGAGCAAATGACACAAGTAGCAGGGTCAATTTAGAAACACAAAATGAAAAGCAATGCAATTAGAAAGCTCAATTAACATTGCATAACTGTTTTAACTCAAATGTTATGACGTCTACGCCGTAAATAGAAACAGGAAACTGGATATTTCATAATTGCCTAATAATTAGCTTTGTTTAGCACCAAACATTAGGCTATGGCAGCGTGAATGCAAATTAGCATGTCGTTGTCAAAGCAAGCCTCCCTCTCATGCAGCGCATGCTGATACCTGACTGTGCCAACAGGAATTCTGTATTGTTTGAATATTTGATTTTGTCACAGTTTACATTTTGGCACTGAAACTGCTAGGAGCATAATTAGTCTTACTGAAGGAACACACAAGGCTGATCCAAAACAAACACATTTCAAGGTAACACCCTTAATTTTAAATGTCTTATTAAGAATATCGCTCTCTGGGAATGATTGATTCAAGGTTATAGTCATATAATGTTTATTCACTCACTATCTATATAATATCGGCAGTATTCTACCCCTAATTAAACATGTTAATAAGAGTTGAATCTGTCACTGGCTAATCAGTGGGTGTGATGATGGCAGCATTGAGTGCTGGCATCAACGCTTTGTTATTTCTGTCACTTTGCTGCAGCGAGTGTGACAACACACATCGTCAGTTTTCACTTCCTACTTCCTCTTTTCTCTCGCGCTTTGCACTTCCATCACTTTATCCGAATGACAGAGCAGTAAACTAGCAAAATCACTAGGTGTTTATGTAAATCAATGTGTAGGATTAAGATTTAATGTGCATATATTTAAATATAAATAATAATAATAAAAAAGCACAAGACCTTGGAACTGGTATGTAGAGGTGTGGGGATGTGGTTATATATTCCTGGTCTATCTGTGACTAGCTATAGGCTTTAAACTGATTAAACGCAGCATGATTGTGGAAATGGGTTGGGCTAAAATGCATATTTGATTAGGCATGCTGCTTTGATATCCAATTTAATCAGCACGTTTAATTCTTGAAAATGAGTGTATGCCTGTGGCTTAGCGAAATGAAACTTTTGTAATAATATAGTCTTAGCGATGGTTTATATACGGGTGTGTGGTATGAGGCTTGTTGGTTAGGACTTTTAAAGTTGGTGGTTGAATCTCACCTCCAGTCCTGTGTGTGTGTAGTTTACATCCTCCCACAGCTCAAAGAAATGTGGTGAAGGCTTATTCTGTTTAGAAATTGCCCATAGTATATGATTGGGTGTGTGTGTGTGCGTGCTTATGTGAATGTAAGTGTGTGCTTAGTTCCCTTGGTTAGCCTCAAGCCCCCCTGACCCCCTACATAGGGGAAGCAGTGTAGGTAATGAATGTGTGTAGAATGAACCCTATACAAATGCACTCCCTGTCTTTTTTAGTGCATGTGATAAGTGCTTATAATGACCATCTGTATGATTATAATACAGATTTGTGATTATTTACTGTACTTAGACATTATACTGAGTCTTTGTCCTAAATAATGATGTTTTATATACTGTATATGACACAATAACTCTTTAAATCATATATATATATATATATATATATATATATATATATATATATATATATATATATATATATATATATATACTGTGATACAATAAGTCATAAGAGAATAGTACCTTATTTTGTACAGTAGCCTATTTATAGAGAAACATAACAGTGTAATATTTTACATCTACAAAACTAAGTTGTTGAAAAATTATCTGCGTTTCTTGATCAATTTTATTGATATTATTGCTGGTTCTTTATGCTCTGTAGTTTGACACTGTTTAGAATGAAATGCCTTTTCAGTGCCTTTTCTCTATTCAGCCTCAGTTTAAGGGTTTAATCCAACATCTTACACACCTTGCATCTTACAGGAGAGACATGCAGTTGGCAACATCAGATGCCTCTCAGTGATTGCAATTACATGCCACAGGCTTAATTTTCTCCATGTTTGAAATAAAAAGTCCACTCTTCATCTTAAGCCTTCTGTTGCTTGTAACAAACTCGAAAAAAAAGCGAGCGAAACACAGCAATTTTCTAATTCAGTCAAATAAAGCACTCACAATGTCAGCTGTCAGCCAGAGAGCTTCAGGGGTCAGGGGTTGCGCTGCTACTTTCATGCGAGTGCTAATCGATTAGCTGTCAAGTCGCACTCGAGTGGTAAGAGCGATGGAAGGCCACCTGGGTCCCATTTCAATAATTGTTCGATGCCTGGGGTGTGCTACCTTCTCCTCCTCCTGCTTCAGACATGCGGAAGGAGACATGAAGAATGTGCTGAAAGTGAGCAAAGTATGTATGTAAGAGACAAAAAAAAAAAAACCTTCATCATAGCCGGACTATAGACTTTAAGTTGGCAAGAGTGAAAATATTGATACTGGTATTGATTAGTAGATTGCTACAGGATAATTTGATCTGAATTTGTCCGGTGATCCTGCTGATGTTAAGCCTGGTGTGCTTGTAGCCTCGTGCGATCTTAGAATGAAGGCTTACTCCTTGTAACCTAGTCCAATAGCTGTGATTCAGAGTGAACAGAAATCACACGAGTTGCACAACGCAAACTTGGAATTGAAAATAGTTTACAGTAATTGTTACAAGTAATAGCAAAATAATACAATCACAAAATGAGATGTGTAGAATTTTCACCAAAATGTGTAATATGTTGACATACACGGTGTCAGTTCTTGCTTTTGTATGCCCCAATAAACTTCCTCTAATGTTGAAGGATTACATATGAGTGGTGGATAAGGATCAGATCAAAACAATTATACAGTTCAAAGGCCTCCGCAAGCACACATGTGCATCTCAGCCTGTCGGAGGAAATGGCTACATTTCCCTTGCTGACAAATGTCAGAGACCTATGAGATAATATGAGGAAGTGGAGCTATCCATCTTTCCTGAGGGCCTGGAGCGAACAGTGTGTTTATCCCACACTCTGGAGAGACTCCTTTCTACTGCTTCTCAGAATCTCTGCAATTGTTAATATTACTGGTCTGAACTACAGCAACACTCAAGTGCTTTTTATGTGAACGGTGATGGATGTAAGATATCATAGCATGTATTCTATATCTAGAGAAATAAGATGGTGGTTATATGAAGATGGGGCCTTTCTTGCCCTTAATGGGAAAATAATAGTTAGAGGCGACTGCTTTTACTATAAAACTTACAAACATGGCAACTCGTAATCTTTAATAGCTATGTTTTAAGTAAAATCAATATTCCTCGCATATTCCAGTGATGGATTTTGCTTCTCTGCTGAAATTTGGCTGCTACAGAATCCTTTCATAAAGAATTAAATAAACATTAAAATCCATTCCAGCCTTGTGTTTGTGTGAGAAGTGGGGTGAGGGGTGAAGAGTGTTTCTGTTTATGACCAGCTCACAGAGACCGATCTCTTTCTCACACATGGTGCAATGGGCCAGGATAAACAGCCCCTCATGGCGGTACTGGGGTGGGGGAGGGGTGATTAGGGGATAATAGATCGCTCAGTCAGGCACCGTAGCTTACGCTGCCATTAGCACCACGTTACTGACACAAGCCTAACATTGCTGATGTCACACGGTCAATTGGAGATGAGGCAAGCTCCATCCATCAAGCGTTTAGCGCATGTTGTTGGCTCCTATCGTTATGAGGTGTTATTTCTGTTTCCTATAGAAATAGTAGCGTTGCTGTAGACGTGCCTTCAACAATTATCAGTAAAAATAATAATAATTAAAACAATTAAAAAACTGTGCTAACTTAGGGGAAAATTTTTATTACCACCGTGGTAGTTCATCGCTATGTTGTCTTTATGAATACGCCCAATGTTTTATGGGCTGAATCCTTCACAGCTCTTTAAGGGTTTTCTAAGGCCACAGCGATGCGTGTTTTCATAGGATACCAAAACAGTTTTTTTTCCCCTCAGACTGCAAATGAGAGGACATAAATTATAAGCCTGATTTTTAGTCATGTTTGCTGCACTATAATTTAGGTGTCATCCAACAGTAAGATGCTAATTGGCTAAATTACCGTGCAACAACATAGAATTTATGCTCAGCTAATGAGCTGTGGGTTAAGTCTATCCTCCCTCCCCAACCACCAAAAAAAAAGGGAGAAAAGGGAAAACCCACTGGCGGAAAACATGCGGCTGATTTACCACATCGCAATACCAACAGAAAAAAGCTCATAGTTACAAATGTCGGATCTTAACTTAACTTAATCTTAAGTCTCCACTTCAACATTCCTTTTTTTCATTTAATTTTTCCTCCCTATATGCTATAGCTTGTGGCCAGCTTTGTTGTATTTCTCAAGGTTTTTTTTTTCTCTCTTCAGTAAAAACAGCCAGAATAGCATGACAGGCACTTGTAGTTGTGAAGCTGGAGATGTTGAGCCCTCACGATTCCCTGTGAAGGCAGATTGCTCCTCGAAAGTAGAGAAAGCCAAGTCGACTCCAGTCACAACATGGCAGCTTGTTTTCACACTTCCACCTGATTTGTTTAGACACTTTTTCTCTGTGAGGCACCTTGCTGCTTAATGTTGGTTTCAAATTATGTAGGCTGTGTAAACAGACACGTTTGTTTTACTCTCCGTGCTCATTAGGTGGCGGACCTCTAATTTAGCAGCCTGAGAATCTGAGGCGAGGAAGACTTCACAGCGCCTGGAACGGCGAGATGCCACGCTCTGATCTGAACGGAGGGTGTTTTAGCATGTGGCTGTTCTTTGTTCTATACAAAGTCCAATAATAAACAGTACTATTAATAAAAGTTATTGTGAGGTAGAGACATGAAGAATAGGCTTCACAGACCGAACGAGGGCTCTTAAACAAAGAGTGTGAAGCCTTGGTTCAGGTGACAATGGATGAATGGCAGAAATAATGTGGAAACATCAGGCAGGAGGGCAGGGTGTGGAGCCGACAGACCCACACTGATGTCACCAAAGGAAATGCCCCATGACCACCAGGGCCTTAGCAACATCCACGTAAACAAAAACGGGCCGGCCGTGTTGTCAGCGCCGGAGGGGCAAAGGCACATGCTTGGCACGCACATTGTTATAGGATGCAAACTGCTGAATACCTGAAGCTGGTTCTTTATTTTAGACAGATAGATTAATAGATTGATAGATTGATTTGAATCCCAAAGAGAAATTGTAACATTTCTCATGCACGCACTTTGTAATAGTGGTAGCTCCAGTAGAAAACTTGTGTATGCGCACACACTCTCCCGTGTGAGATATCATGGTCAGACATGCTTAGAGGCCCTGAGTGATGAATTCCCCTTCTCTCTGGATTACTTCCTGTTCTGGAGAGCCCCAGCTCCAAGTCCAGGACCAACTCCCACAGGAAGTGGATACGGATCGGTTAATGGAAAGGAATGTCTGTCCCTAGGGGGTGAAAGGGTTCTAAACACTCCCCTGATGTCTCTTTTTTTCCTGCTCAGGGGGTAAGGGTTGTGTTTTTGCAGTGTAGTTTGTGTTAGAAAGAGCCACAAATAGACAGACAGAAATAAACACAAGCGATGAAGAAATATAAGAACATAAGAAAGGACTCCATACAAGAAACAGTGAGAAAATCTATGTGTATGACAGACTGGTTTGGGATGGTTGTAGTATCATAGAAGAATTTTTTTTTTAACCTAATAAGTATATATTATAACTATCATAAGTTTAATGCAGTTGCATTGTAGTTATATATGTTGTGGCTCAATTGTAGAAAAAAATCTTGTATTAAAACGGACATAAGTAGAAATCTTCTATTTCTCATTTGCTATTCTTTATACTACATCTCATCTGGATACTGAGGACTTTTACTTTTTAGCAACCAAAAAGGCTTATGGTAGTCCTCCTAAACTAGCCCAGTATCACAAAAAAAAATGTTTGCAGGCAACTTTTTTGAAGCATTTTTTATACAATGAACATCATTGTTCTGTTAGATGCATATATTGCAGCATATTCACTTTAATGCACAGTATGCGGTGCTCTGCTGCAATGCAGTTTAACCAAACCCACACTACTTGACTAAGATTGATATATAAAAGTAATTTTACCATTTTTGTAAGCATATTGAGTGTAGCCATTAAAGTGTGAAGTGTATTGTTTTTCACACACAAAAAATTATTAGACTAGCTGGGCTTGTGAAACTTTTCTCACAAGTCCGACGCAAGTGCATTTTGAAAACATGTAAAATCATTGGGTTGTAAATTCTTCAGGCTACTTAGACTATATAAACTACAGTCTCAGGTTACATAGACTACATATTTGCTCTCTGCAAATGCCCACATTACTATACCACATTACTGAATGAATTGCAAGGCCATTTGTGTTTGGTGCTGTACAAATACAGTTAGCTATGAAAAAGCGTCTATAGTGGTCCCATGAAAATGAGTAATATACAGGGTGAAAGTGGTGGGAGACTCGTCTGTCTGCACACCTCCATCCATCACACCAGGTCCTTAAGGGAATGTATTGGGCCTCAAATGGACCCCTGACCCACTAGGCATGAAGCCAGCCTGCCTGGCAGCCACATCACAAGTAATGCAGGACAAGGAGTCTTTAAGGGTTTTGATTGACAGGTATAAACTATATACTATAATCTCTGCTAAACTGAACTGCACTGATGCATTTACATATCCGTGAGGATTGACTGATAACACAGGGGGTTTATTTGGATAATCTGGATGAATTTAAATGAACAGGATTGGATCGTAGATGCTATTTAAATCCAAGTAATACAAGCAGAATCTAAATTTGTAGGAGCAAGGAGCAGAGAAGACAGACGAGAAGCATGTCAGATGGACAGAGGAAAACCCGAGTTACCTGGAATGCATGAATGTTTTGTTTTTTTTCCTCCCCGTTCTCCAGGCCAACATTCCGCACTCCACATTTTGTTCACTTACAACAGGGTGTGTGGATTTCTTTCGTTTCTTTTTATAATTTGTCCAGGAAAAGCTGACAATTGCTTGGCGGTAATAAGCGGCATTATCAATCTTGACGATGACAATAGAAGGAAAACCTGTGCTGTGTGCGAGGCAGGAGGTACATTACTGCAACACCACATGCACTGTAGTTCCAGTACACTGGCTTTGTTTCTCTGTGAAATGTATCAGCAAATGTGTCCGGCTGTGTGCCTGGTTCATATTTATACATCTACGCAGCTTATATACAGAGACATTCTGTGCATTCATTATGCAATCGAAACCTCATCTTTAACAAATGCAACATAGGAACAGCAGGCATCTTACGATGTGCAGAGCCTCCGACGTCATTGTCTGGACAATGATGCACACTACCGAGGGCATTCTCGTTTTACCCCACATCAACAAAGCTAGCAAGGCACAGCTCGCAGAAGCCCCATGCAGATAAACACCTAAAGTGAGTGTTTATGTGCAAAGTGATTTGTGTGGGAACCCCTTCAGGTCCCACTGCTCTAGCTTATTTATGTCTTTACCATATGGACATGTTGCTACAGATTGTATCGTGTTGCCAGCGACAGAAAGCACATGACCATCAAACAAGCCAAGAGCAAATCCTGTTTCCTATTATACATTCTCTATGCAAAGAGGGATTACCTACGCACTTTCTTTAAAGAAAATGTACAAGCGTTGTTGAGTTACATAGAGTCATCAGTAATAATGTGAAAGATGGGATCATTTTTAGGAACTTGTGTGCTTCTTCATAGAAAGAAAAACAACATCGAAGAAAAGTATGCATTGAATCACCAAGACACCAAAGAGGCTGTGTGTGTGTGTGTGCGTGTGTGTATGCGCATGTATTGCTCTATTTTTGTTGCTTTGGCTTTTTCAGTCAGCTTGTTTGTATGAGGAGTTTTGCCATCAGCAGTAAACACATTATGCTATATTAGTTCCTAGGAATGACTAAATATAAATTCCTGCTGGCAATAAAAAATTCAGGAATTAAGCAAATGATTTAATATTTTTGAAATCTTTATGTTCTCTGCACACTCTGCTCTCTCTCTCTCTCTCTCTCTCACACACACACACACACACACACACACACACGCACACACACACACGCACACAACTTCTACGAATCACTGTGTAGTTAAAAGATTATTACTATTTTATACTTGTGTAACTTTACTGCACGCTGCTTTAACGATCTCACTCGGCTCGCTCGCAGGATATAACAGCCAGCTCTGGAATGCACTGTGTCACAGCAGTTCCCTTAAAATGTCTTGAACCAAAACGGCCCGTGTGCTACCTGCCCAAAAACACCTCTTTCTCTTTTCCCTCATGCTGTGCCAGCAATTACCTGCTCCATTATGTCCACATGTGTGCCATTTTACATGGACAAATACCAGAGCAGTGGTGTGCTGCCTAAACACTGTTGTCATCTCTTACAGCCAGTGACTTGCCCATTTAGCAGCGATTTATACATATCACGTCATATTTATATACTTATATTGATCTACTGTATTACTGCTTATTAATAACAGGAGATATTTCATGTTTTTTCTGACATACACGGTAATAGTTCATCCTGTACATGTGCGATTATATTAGTTGTTAATTTCATTGGTGTGTGTGTGTGTGTGTGTGTGAAATAACAGGAAGTAAATATTGCTGTTCAATCTTTGGACTTTCTTCGAGGTGTACAACTTCTGCTTTTCTGACAATTCTTTCCTTTCAGCGACTTCTTACTTATAAGCATGTACTGAGAGAAATCACCCGATACATCGAAAAACACCTAAGGGATGCACAGAAAACCAAACACAATGCCACAAATAGACTTCTTTTGCACAACACCCACATGTGAGTTATACCGTAGATCACATTTTTTAGGGCTTTAAGCTATTACAGAAAGGAAAATGTTTATTCTTTTACTGCCTTTATAAATTCACAAGGTTTTCATCAACATGTTAAGCTAAAGAGAGAAAGAAGAGAGAGAGAGAGAGAGAGATGTGCTAAGGCAAACATTTTCTTCCTGCTGTATTTCCGCCGAAGTGAGAAAATTAGACTGGCGTCAGACTGCTGCTTTCATTAGTACAGAGAGTGATGAGTGTAAAAAAAAAAACACGTGTGAGAGTGACTGAGATCTGTTTCAACCCTATTTAAACATTTTATCCTCTTAGAGCAAAGAAAAACAACAAAAGAAAGCTTTCTTTTTTTGGTTCGCTCTCAGAAACACATGGCTTTGCTTTCTTGTGGTGCTTCTTCAGTGCACTTGCATTTGGGTTCAATACAGAACAACAATAGGTTTATTTATCGTTCAGTTTTGTGGCAGACTAGCTTAAATAACACTCAGGCCTTTTTCTGTTTTCCTCCATCTCTCTGTCTCTCACTTCTCCCTCCCTCTTTCCCCTCACTTACCCTCTCTCTAATGTCACCCAGTTAAATTGCTGCTCAGAAATGTTTGTTTTCTTGGCTCCACAAAAATAGTTTGCAGATGACAAACATGCCAAACTTCTGCCAAGTGTGCTCTTCATTCTGCATGTGCACTTTTGTTTGCTTGGGCTTTGCTGGGTAACAAAGGCCTCCTCAGCCTGGTCTTCGGCCTTTTTTGTTTTTGATTTACTGCAACATGACCCTGTGTGACGATGCATGCATATGTCTGAAATGACTTTACAGTCTATAATCGTCTGCGGGGTTTTTTTTTTTTAGAGCAAAAATGTGTTGCTTCTGCTTTCATATTTCATATTATTCAAAATATTGGGGATTTGCGTTGGACAGTATAAGAGAGGAAGAGGAGCTAATGAGAGTAGAGTGGGTAATAGAGAGTGTGAGGTTGAGAGTGTCAGCTCGTTTTTGTCATTATCCCTGTTCACTGGCGGCCTCAGCCTATTAATCTCAGCTTCATCACTGTCTCCATGACTGTATTGAGTTGCTTTACCATAAACATCTAACATTAGTTCACCTCCTATTGTGAGTGGAGTGACGCTGTTGACATCCAGTTTGGCCTTTCAGGTTGTTTATGCCTCCTTCTGTTATCACTAACTGATGTAAAGAAAATTCAAGATATGTGAAGAAATATTTTACTGCAAAGCACCTAAAGATACAATTTAAAAACCTGTGTGTAACCTCAGCAGCAACCTCATTCCCCCTCTCGTCTGTTCCAACCGCTCAGCATTCAGCCCCACCAGTATACTAATCACCTGCCTGAGCATCTGTCATCATCTGCACCATTTCTTTTTGGTGCAGTTGGAAGTTTTTTTTATCCTTTGAATTATTCATAGGACACTAACCAACAAAAGGCTGATCAGGTACAAGCACTGGACTGAAAAAGTTGCTAAAACTGAGAGCCAAAAAAGTCCTCTGGCTCTTTAGAAGCAAAATAAGAAAAAATAAGGGGTGACTTAAGAATTTTAGCCTTTAATAAATGATATCAAATTATAACAAAAATAAATAGAGGCTCGGTTATTTATATAAATGATCTTTATGACAGACAGACAGGCAAAGAATCATCCAAATTTATTGTATGTTTGATGACCAAGCTGTTGCTTTGTCAAACTTTCAGAGCTTCCAGATTCGCTGGGGAATTACACCCCATGGCCAAGCAAACAAAGACAGCAAATGTCATAATTCAGAAGCCAACAGCATCCAACATTCCGCTCTCCAAGCAGAACACATGCATGCATATTCGCTCTTGAGGGACACAGCTTGTGCTCCCCACTGCCGTAATGAAGGCTGCATTATATTTGTTATGCTTCTTTTATGCTTGCTCTTATATATACTTTTTTTTCTCTTTATTTTTTATCATTTGTTTTTATCTAGGGGTCATAACGTCTGTTCATTTGATCCGCAAGGTCTGGGCTTTCTGTCTCCACCATTGCATTTTGTAAGCGGGCTTGGGACTGGCACTGCATGCTTTGTTGTATAGGGTTAAGGGTCTTAACCAAGGGCCCAACAGTGGTGACCTGGTAGTGGCAGGGCTTGAACTCCCATGACCCTCTGATCAGAACCCCTAAACCTCACCAGCCTGAGCCACCACACATTCATGAATTCAAGGAAGAAGCAGTTTGACTTATTATTTCATATAATTTTACCTTAAGCAAAATAGTCCCAGAAACCAGCGACATATACAAGAGTGTTATAACTGTGTTATAACTATAAGAGACTACACAGTAAATATATGATTTTAGTACTTAATTTACTTTACCACTGGTGTGAGTATTTTACCATTAAATAGACAAATACAACAACTAAATTATTTTATTTAGAACATTTTCCATATTCACTAAATTCAGCTTTGATAAAAAGGAAAGGTTAAGGATAGTTTTTATCAGCCTTTGCTTAGCTTACAGTTAAATTCATATCCCAATATCCCTTGCTTGTAATAATTATTATGGTTTCATAATATGACCCCTTATTCCCAGGCTTATCTACAAAGGATATGTGTGTTTCCAAGCAACCAAACAGTAGCACTGCGGATTTAGCTCATTAACATCTTGGTTGACGGTGATTATTGCCTGATCACTTGAGGTCGAGTTTTTAAATCACATTTTTTTTTTTTACCAGTCATTGTAATTTAAGCAATAAAGGTCTATTAGCATTAAAGAAAAAGAAAATCACCTTTGACATAAAAGAATGACCTTTGATTAATCTTCACTTGCGCTTTCAGTGAGGTTTTTATTTTTTATTAATGTGTAACACAATGCATTTTAGTTAGTTTTAAGCTGTAAAAATGGTTTTCACGTAGATTGTAATCCATTAGTAATCACAACATTACTGCCTGGTTTTTCCCCCTCACTTTCCCATCTTGCACTCTTCTGAATTGCAAGTTAGCGCAGGAACGAGGTCAACGGAATGCGCACAAATCTCAGCAGGGGGAAAGAAAGTGATGGTAAAAAGGGTTTACACAGAGTTGCAGCAAGATCTGAAATTGCTTGACACCTCCTCCTACATGTTAACATATGGGAGACAATAATTGAGTCCTGTGGGCCACGGCAGTGCGACGTGCCATCTCTCTTCCTGGCGTCAGTAACAGGATATGCCTGCCTTGTCAGACAAGAGCAGGTTTTAGAGATGCTGCAGGATTCTAACGAAGAGCCCCCTATGAAATATGACAAGTAGAGGTGAGGAGGAGCATTACGTTGAAACGAAATACAGTGCTGGATTCAGCACAAAACTGTATGCTGTGTTGCCATACCCATCACTTGACATTTATTTTATACTTCAAAATCTCACATTAGACCTTTATGCAAAGAGCATGATATGATACATACTCTTTTTATCCTAATGTTTTTTTTGTTTTTGGATTTCAATAAAAAACTGATTAAACCATTTTTTTATTTGTAAATCAAACTTTAAAGACTAAGGCCTTAAACTCAATAGTTTTTTCTTAGTATGCCTGAACCTATCAGGATAAATCCATCTGACTGGTCATGTACAACTAGCAAGGCGCGTTTTACAAATATGTCTGTCATTCTTCAAGGGAAATGAAGAGGGGGAACACTAAAGAAGTAAGAGACTTGTTTCTTGTACACACACACACACACATGCAGGTCACATTCAGGCTCTTGAGTGCTAAGAGAAAAGCAAATAATCTAATAATCACCGTAATCTCCTATGGAGGAAAATATAAAGATTAAGCATAGCATTGTTTCAACTGAGTACCATATCCCCTGGCAGTGTGATTTTAATTATTAACACAGTAGCAGGAATGGATGAGTTTGGAAGTAGAAATTGAGTATCCTTTGAAAATATTAATTGAATTACCGGGATTGCAAGGCACTCTCTAATGAGACAAGCTGCTGTGACAGTTGAAAGTTACTCTGGGCCGAAGACTTCAGCGCTGAAAACCTGTCAGGCGCTCAGAAGACGGCTTATGAGAAAAGAGCAAAGCGAAGAAAAGATGCAAGAGGGATTTCCTGCAAAAGAGGGAGCTGCAGTGTGAGTGAAACACAGACTGGAGATGCGTTCACTAGGCTCTTGTTCACCTCTCTCTTATTATTTCTTACTGATACAATCAGTATTCTCTTATTCCATTGTTTCGGATGCATGTATGGGCAGGTGGGCGTGCACGCGGGGAGCTTTAGCCTAATCTAATAAAGTGTTCTCTGCCACTTGTGTTCCATAGAGCACTTACACCAAAGCAAAGCAGCAAAAATCAATAGAGATTTATGATTTACAAAGGCAGAAGCCACGACACTTCTTTATGAGCTCCATTTTGGGTCCTTAATATTGCATGAAGGGTTGGGGGTAGTGTTAGAAAATGTGTGTGTGTGTGTTTGTGTGCGAAAGAGAGAGAGAGAGAGAGAGAGAGAGAGGTTTACATCGGCTAAAAAAGAGTAGCCTTGAGATCTTCTTTTCTACCCCCAGAAATTTGATCACCGGGGCTTCATTGATTCTGCCCCACCAAGGATGCTGCTTAGCAATCTTTTTCACGTCAAGGAAGAAGAAAGTGATAACATCACCCTCAAAGATATTATATGTTTAAAGCCTGTGTTATTCTACTTGAGATTCTTGAGATAATCACAACCCTAAAGTGTATCAGTGTCTTCATATAAGGCTTTACTAAAGGCACTAAGTGTGCAGTGGTGAGGTTTTAGAGGTCCTTAAAACACACACGCTATTGTTTTTGCAGGTCTGCGTCTTTTTATGCCTTCTTTTGTATGTGTTTTTCCGTGTAACATGAGGACCCATCTGGTCTGTTGCTCACTCAGTGTGCCATGGAAGATGTCCTTAATTAGGCTGAGGCAAGAGGCAGTGCGGACTGTTTTATTATTCTGTATGAATGTGATCTGTGATGCAACACTTTTATTTATTGTTTTGTTTGTGATCCTCAATGTAATATACAGAGTAAACATCTCTCTTTTCTAATAAATTGCTATTATGCTTTTTGGATTTGGTTCGCATCCTGTGCGTTGCTTTCAGCGCACACTACACCTGTGGATCAGATTGTGATGTAAACCAATCTCAAACTCAGGTCAATATACTGTACACAGCAATGTTTAATAGCAGTGCATAATCGCTTATGTGAAAACTTTTGAAATAAGAAGTACAATAAGGCATGAATTCAGTTCGTGTTCTGATAAGACTTCACCCACATGTGGAAATATGCTGCTGTGATTGGTCAGGGTAAAATATGATGGCTGTGTCATGCACAATATAATATACAAATAAGCTCATTATATTTCACCCCAAATTTCCGCCACGGGAACTTTGTTGGATAAAAAAAAAAAAAGGCTCATCATTTATTTTCAATTTCCTCAAAACCACAGCCAGGATTTTTTTGTTGTTGAATGTTTTTTTTTTTTTTTTAAAAAAGAAAAAAAAGTATTTACACTTGTATAGCAAAGTGCATCTTGGGCCCCCTGTCTTTTTAAAGGACTGAGTTTTTAAAGTGCGTTTACACTTGCAGGTCTCACGTGAATAAACCCTGCGTGGATATAACGCATGAAACAGTCAAGTGTAAACATGATCTCTGTTACCTTGATCCAACTCAGTGCAACTGAGATTTACCATGTGATTGATGTGCTTGCTAAACACGACGCTAGATTTCTCATTCGGTTTTGTGTGAGCGAGCATCTGATGTACAGCAGGAGAACGGCGTAACGTGATGCGTGTGAACAGACTTCCCTCTGACAGCCGCTTATTGATTGTCTTGAGGAGGGCAGTGGCCCTGTGCGCTGCCTCAAGACTGACAAAGAGGTCAGCGTCAGTACCAAACTGTCTGTAGCTGAAAGAAAATCAATCCAATCACTCTCTCTCTTTCTCTCTCTCCCTCCCTCTCTCTTTCTCTCTCTCTCTCTCTCTCTCTCTCTATTATTATTATTATTATTATTATTATTATTAGGGACTGTTATAGTTTAGGTGAATTAAATTTTACTGAACCCCTAAACTGTAAGCTATTAGAATAGAACAGGTAGGCCTGTGTTTAGTTTCGGCAGAAGTATAAGGGCAGAATGGTCACATCTCGTTTTAATTCCACTCTTCTCTTATACTATAACTCTTGATAGTAGGGTGATGTTTGCCCCAGTTCAGTAAGGAACTCTATGAGATGCAAAACCAACAAAACTCCACTTTTGACTAATCTAAAGTCGACTAACCACAGAAGCACACACTCACACAAGTTCATTTCAGCCTTATCCCCTCTTACACATACACACATACACACTTTTCTCATGGGATAGAAGCTCTTGCAGCTGCTCCCCTTGACAACTTGGGCATGTTGCACTTTGCCCGCTTCAACAACAACAGCTAAATGTTGATCCCTGAAGTCTAGCAGAAGGTGTGTTCATCAAGGCAAATAAACAAGCATCCGTTGGAGTTTGTCTCCATTTTAGCCTGCTATACAGTGTGTACAGTGTGTGTGTGTGTGTGTGTGTGTGTGTGTGAAAGATGAAGCCTTATACCTTAATGCCTACAGCCTCAGGTGATTTGTCTCCATGGTGACTTCCGGCCTCAGTGGAAGAAAAGGGGAAAAAAGCCAATTAGGATGCAAGCTGTTGATTGGTTTGAGGCTGTGATTAACGCAGGTGATGTTAATTAGGTCCCATGGCTGTTTGTGTGTGTGTGTGTGTGTGTGTGTGTGCACATGGATGTGTGCTGCATGCATATGTGCATGCATGTGAGACTGTGTGTGTATTTGTGTGAGATAGATAGAGAGAGAGAGAGAGAGAGAGAGAGAGAGTTGGCAGAGAAAACCTGAGTTATTATTCTCTGATACTTTATTGCCTGTGAAAATTGGAAAATATTTTAATATGTGCACTCAGTCCCATGTGAGAGAGGAGCAAAAATAATTGAATCTGCCTGATTATGGAATTGAGGGCAACCTGAGCTTTGAGGTATTCCTCTTGGTTGAGTTTGTAGTGTGTACTGTATGTGAGGTGGAGAGCGAGAGAGCGAGAGAGCGCTTGCGATAGATTAATGGTTATCGTGTGTGTTTGTGGGTTAAGTGGGTGTTCGTGTTCATTTTTGGGGTAACAAATATGCCACAATGTTTCACTTGTCCCTTGTTCAAATTTCACTTTAATTCACACACACACACACACACGCACGCACGCACACACACACACACACACACACGCACGCACGCACACACACACACACACACACGCACACGCACACACACAGCATTATGCTTTCACTTTCAGCACCACTTCTTTACATTCACTACACAGGATAAGAACATGGAACATGAACACAACAATGAAACTTTATTTGTGATTAATATGAGAAGATTTAGGTCTAGCAGATGTACTGTTCATTGACCTAAAGTCAGAACAGAGTATAAATCAGAGAGAGATGCCGGGCGGTAGAGATCCATGTATATAGAGTATCAGAATTAGGAATCAGTTTCCTGCTTCACCCCATTCCTCGATTTTGAATTTTAAATGACTTTGTATAAAATTCATTATGTTGCATTTCTCCTCCTGAAAGTGAAACCATGAAGCTCTGAGCATTTTCAGGATTTAATATATACCACTTTTAGCACCGTGACACTGTTCGTATGATCATGCCAAGTGGTTCTACCTGATGTTTGTAAATTAACATAATTGGACAACAGATATGAACTGAGATGAGCTAATAAAATAATCAGCTAATGATCATCCTTTCTGACATGAAGCGGACGTGGTCATCCTATAGTACCAGGCCAGAGAACCATTGGTTTAGACCAGTAGCTACAAGGGTTGTTCAAGTCAAACTGGGACTTCTGATTGTGCAGAAAACAGTCAGGTGAGTAAAACTAACTTTATAAAGTAGGCTTTCTCAGTACGCCAGAACCATGATGGGATTGCCTGCTTCACATCTTAAATGCTGGCCTCCCAAGAACTCCTTTAATGGCCTGTGGCAATGGCTTGGAGCAAGGTTAAGACTGTGTGAATTACTCCCAGCCACATTCCTGTAATGTGCAAGTGGCGTTGGTAAATAATCAGCAGTTCCTACAGACAGCTACATCTGTCCCACAAGTTGGCGTCAAGTTATCTGTCACATTTCAAGGATCAGTCGTTCAACTTGTTGAATGCTGACAGGAGTGACTACAGTCTGCTCTAAACTATCTAAGCTATAATCATCATTGACAGACATGTGGACGTAAAAGGTTTCCGCCATTTAAGAGTCACATTACCATAATGTGCTTGAAGTCTCTAAATGCCAAAAGGTTGTATGCGTTCCTTTATGAGAAATTTCATTTTAAAATTTCAATGGTACATCAATTTCAGTCCTGGTTTGACTTGAACGTCCTCATAGATTTCTTTTTAGATTTTGTGTCTAGCCTTAGCACCGAAATTGTGACTTCAGACTAAAAGAGTTATGTTCTGCAATAACTGTTTGTTGCATTGTGCCATGTTGCACTTCAGTCTTCACATGTTGGCTTTCAGTCCTTTTTAGAAATGTCTACTCTGGACAAAGTTGTGCATTGGGGTGTAAAAGTATATGGTGTAAACTATTGCAGAGAGCACCTTTAACTGTTTATTTGCAACTTAGGTAGGACAAAGGAGCAGACAGTCCAAATCTCCTGAGAGACCTCTCTGTTCAAAAACAGCATAAATAATCATAATAAAAAAAAAAAAACAAGGTGAGGCAGTAAGCACACACCCACAAGTATATACTGGCCTAGGTGTATATACATATATACACACACACACACACACACACACACACAATGCGACACTGTAGACAATGAAAAAAAAATCTGAAAAAGGCTGAAATGTTGATTATGCTATAAAAGTTCAAGCGAACTATTGATGTAAAGGTGTATTTATAGATCACTGCCTGGGGGGCCAACTTAACATCAAAAGTGTAATGAACAATGCTGTAGGGTTTCATATGCATGAACTTATGAGAAAAGCTACAGCCCTTCCTAGATGCCACTAGTTGTGTTGGAGGAGGTGAGGGAGGTTAGGGGTGTTGCCCAGCACCTAGAAAGTCTTTATTTTCTTCAGTGTTAAATAGTACCTGGTGTAGAATAATATATGTAGTGTATAAATTTCAGCAACTTCTAAGTCATTAATAAAATTATTTTGATAGTGGTTTGTCTTTGGCTTAAACTTTATCTGTTGTATTTTCCAATTGCATGTCAACGATTATAATCATCCTCCTCACCAAATGCGCACTTGTGATTCTTTTGAGAGGATAATTAAGCCAACGCTCTTCTATAAACGTGTGACAGTTGTCACCATTCGCATCTTCCCTCTTATAAGAGCTGCTGCAACAGCACTGGCACGTTTACTTGGCATGGACTTTAATGGTGGCAGTGTCAATGATGGCAGCGATCGTTTACGCAACAAAGAGGTTCTTTTTTCTATCGAGTGTTGATGTCTCATTCGGCAGAGGTGGCTTAAGTTTTGATTGCTGCCGCGCTGCTAATTAAAAGAAATGATGCTCTCTTGAAGGAAGCGGTTACAACAGTAAAAGCTGAGCACCTTCTCTATTGCTTTGCTTTAATTTTGTCCTCGTTGAAGTTTTGCTGGAGAAACTTTATTGGAGACTAACCTGGAATATTGCTATATGAAATAAATAATTAATTCTCTGATTTGTGAGAATGAAGAAGATCTGATTTATTTCCTCCTTTTTTGTTTTTAATGCTTTGCATTTGTGTTATTTCTTTATTTTAATTATTATTTTTATTTTAGGCTGCCTGTCATTCTTGTAATGAATAATATTAGGCTATATCTAATTATGTATATATGTGTATATATATATGGACAATGACCTTGGGTGACTAGAAAGGCGCCTATATAAACAAAATGCATCATCATATGAAGTGGCATTCTGCAGTTTCTTTCTGTTAGACACTAGTGAACCATTTTAACAGCACAAGTGATAAAAACTTTACTGTCAGATGAGAAAACATAGAACTCGGCATAGCTGTCTTCTCACACGCTTCATCTTCTTCTAAGTCTCTTATTTATTTATGATCCAACTCAAGGGAACAAAAGGAGCAGCAATGGCAGGACAGCAAGAAGGAGTGTTTTATTCTCTGTTATCAGGAACGTGGCACCTATTCGCCTGTGTATGTGTGTGTGTGTGGTGTGTGTGTGGAGTTTAGTCAAATGTACTCAGAGTTACATACTCAAAGGTTACACACACTCTGATACCTGTCATGGAACAGGAAAGATGTGTATCCTCCCCACCCCCACCCCGCCTTAATACACACACTCTGGAGGAGGAAGGAATGGCGGCTTTAGTAAGAATTGGTGCTGCCTGTCACTTAAAATCATAAAAAGGCATAAAAAGGGAGGGAGGACAGAAACAGCCATGTCGACATGGCAGAGCGAAAGTGCGTTTACTTACCCTGTTGCTAAAATAAGAACAAAGATGCAGAGCTGTCACTGGAGTCGTCATAGCTCAGAGTATGGCTTTAAAGGGTCTGCGCTAAATGCTAGTTTTAATACACAGCTTTTACCTGTTATTGAACTTTATCCTAGGACTTTTTAATCAATTAATCTATCTATCTATCTATCTATCTATCTATCTATCTATCTATCTATCTATCTATCTATCTATCTATCTATCCATCCATCCATCCATCCATCCATCCATGCATTAGCCGTGCATTAGATTTCCAAGACTTTGAACCCTTTAGACAGATGCTCCTGGAATGGCTGTTGTAAATAATTCTGACTTGGTTTATTTTAATCCATACAGTGTGAGTGATGTTTACTATTTGCCTAGCAAATTATTTTGAAATTATATTGCTATTGTTGTTGTATAATTGCTATCTTTAAATATTACTCAGAGTGCTTTGGTTTTTGTCTACTTCACTTTGGACTATCAGTGCTGGGGTCCAGCCAAAGTGCCTGTTGCTCTGGCCACTTTCACCATTACTGTCTTCCCAGAAAACAGATCTCAATTAGCAATTTGGAGTCTTAGGTTCTCTCTCTCTCTCTCTCTCTCTTTCCTCCTAACTCCGTCTGTCAGCTTAATTTCCACAGTCCGTGGCAAGTGCATCCATGCTGGATCATTTCTTCCTCTCCTAAACAATGTGGGATTGCCTGGCAAGCTGTTGCATGCAGCAGTAATAATTAGACTTGCCCTAATGAGTTGACAGAGCCCAAACACAACGACATACTCACACGAACACACACGGCACAGCTTGACAGTGCCCAGTGGTAATGAAGAAGCAATGAGGCTTTAAATGAGGGAAGTAAATGAAAGTGGGAGTTTTTATGATGAGGTCTGAGGTCTGGCATGGATCTATAAAATTGACCTCAAACTTAATATTAGACTATAATATAGATGATTGGTGATCTTGTACCCCAATAACAGGTACAGTGACTGTGACTTTCTTCTTTATTTTCTGGGTGGGGATTTAAATAAGCTATAACTGAGTTAAACCTACTGTACACAACCCCACAAACCTAAACACACACACACACACACACACACACACACACACACACATTTATTGCGTATGTTTTTATTTTATTTATTTATTTTTTTTATTCTGCTCACACATGCTAAATTGGGGTTGATAAAAAGGCATCAGGCCTGCATTCTCATGTTTGGAGTTTCAATAATTAAAGTGCATAAATTTAGTGGCTGCTTTCATTCTAATTAATTATTCATTAAAAGCATCTTAATTTCATCCACACTCTGAATATTTAACAAAATGCAAAAACAAAAGCTGGTAAAAAAAAAAGAAGGAGATATGAATATTCAGAGACGTTAATGAGTAAAAGCTTGCAAAGGAGCTGAAACAAAGCTATGCTTCAGAAAGGGGAGGGGATTGCAGTCCCGGGCCACATCACCATTTGAAAAATAAATCATTTCTGCTACAGTGTCTTACATTTCCATAACAATGGTACAGCAGAGAGTTTCCAAAATAGCAAAGGAGCATATAAAATCACATATAAGTAATATGTATTCTGAGAAGAGAGAGCAGTGGTGGTCAAAGTGGCTTTAGAGAAGAGAGTGAGTGAGACGTGAAACAGGTGTTGTAGACCATTATTTAATTTGCATGAAAATATAAAATAATCCAAGAGATTAAGCCACGGATGTGAGGACGGGGATGATCAGTGAACGCTCAGGTAAACTTGTGTGCAAAGATCACAGCAATTTCATACAATGATGTTGATGCATAATTACATTGTTATTACACTATTATTATTATTACACTGTTACATTGTTCAAAATATAAACATTTGAAGGTTCAGAAGACGTTTGAAGGTCCTTAATTACCAAAATCTGGATAAGCAACTTAAAGTTACTCTTTAATGCTTAAGCATTACTTATTAGTTCTTGGCTATAAATAAGACACATGAATTTGTTTTGCTACATGGTCTGTTACCACATTTGACTCCCAACAGATACAGCATCTGTTCTGACTACAGATCGGCAGAAACTGTGATAGTTCAAACTGGTGTTTTTTTTATTTTT